>NW_015389457.1:181329-196558 GCF_001527695.2 Protobothrops mucrosquamatus | reverse complement strand
AGGGCCTGGAAGCCTGGGTATTATGACAAGGACGTACACACGTACACATATCGCCTAGTCTCAAAACTGGGGAGCACATGGCGTGGTACTGATATTTATAAACTCAGACTTAGTCACGTGGAGCAGGAAGGTTAAGATAACCCATTGGTGAATTATCCATCATCATGTTGAGAATAGGCGTTCAGGTAAACAACGCCCTGTTTCCATGCAGAATGTAGCCCTAAGCCCTAAGGAACACTTGGCAGTATCTACACTTAATTTTTTTGGTTTCAGTGAAATAAGAAGACAGCTTGCTTTTACAATTATCATGCTGGACTAGCTTGCCTGAGCAGTTTCAGAAGAGAAGCCAAAATACAATCCGAGGTCTTTGAACACAAATCAAGTTTGTCAGCCAGTCCAATGGTCAGAGTTTCAGGGTTTCCAAGCAGAAATCACAACACCAAACAAGAGATCAAAGAGTTGTTTCCAAGATCAACAACAGCGCACAAAACTCCAGCGTTTGTTCCCGACAAATGCCCCTTCCCACAGCATCTCCTTAAGTCTCAGTCTCCAGGTGTGCCTTGTGGAGAGGGGCAGGATGCTCTCCACCCGAGTAGTTTAGCCTGCCTGCTTTGTTCCCTCCTTCTCTCCACTCTCCATTCTCTAGGATCAGGAGGGGGTGGCCCTTACTATCGCCTGAGCTCTGTCTCTCATGTTCATCCTGTCCCAATCCTGAAAGGTCCTGGCCTGCCTCGGCCTGCTCTTCCCCATATTCCTCTGAAGCAGTGGTTCTCAACCTTTTTAATGCCGCGACCCCAACTGGTCGTAAGTCGAGGACTAAACCAGTCGTAAGTTGAGAACTAAACCGGTCATAAGTCGAGGACTACCTAACTGGTCATAAGTCGAGGACTTTCCCTGCCCAGAAGCGCCGCGCATGCGTGGTTCTGCCCCCTGTGCCGGCCGAGGCTTAGCTGGCAAGCGGCAGAGATGGAGCAGGCTGACCACCAGCTGGCCCAGCCCAAGGGAGGTAAGGCACCCGCCGGAAAAGGGGAAAAAAATGGCAGACAAAATAAATGGACAAAAAATTGGCAGACAGCCTTGCTTGGCGACCCCCGTGAAATGGTCGATCGACCCCAAATGGGGTCCCGACCCACAGGTTGAGAACCACTGCTCTGAAGCTACAGACACCTCTCCCTCGACCTCCATAGGGTCCTGTTCCAGCTCATTTTCCTCAGCAGATTCAGGCTCCGACGGAGGCATAACAAGAGCCTCCATCAGACACTAAAGTCTAGATTTTAAAATTAACTAATTCCACTGGTGGATTTTTCTTTTTTCTCTGTGAACGAATCCACAAACATCTAATGCATTTCTCCTCTCTCCTCCCCTACCTTCAGCATTACCTTGCTTATTGTGAACTCATTTTTCTTTTGTCATTTTCTAATTTCCCATAAGTAACATCTGTAAAAAAATTGACAGGAAAGAAAAAATGATTGCCTTTGGATAAAAGAGGAAAAACTGTCAAACTCTATTTTTAGGTTTGGATTTGTTTATTTTAAACTAGGCCTCTTGTTTCATGTGACCTTATTTTATACAAATTATGCTAAATGGGGATCGTGTCATTGATAGCCTGTGGCTTAGAGTCCCTGTGTAAAAATCCATAACTTAGTGCACAGTAGGGTTAATCCACTGTTGCTCTAGTTTCTAGGCTTCTTGGCGATATGTTTCGGAGGCTGTCATGGAAGTCACATGAGGCTGCTGATATTGTTGGTTTCCTATCCTTAAAATATTTCTTTTCAGCCTTTAAACCAGCATGCTGGAAATGCTGTGGCATGTTTTTATAACCTCTTCTGGAGGTATAAAATATAAGACTTTCCTGAAGTCATAAATTTTCAACTTCACCAACCAATCAAGCTGGCTAAGGACAGGGAAGAATTTTGAGACTGGAGTGATGGTTTTCAAAGGTCCTAGAGCTATTCCAGGCAGGCTCAGTCAATGCCTCAATAAATTTCAACTCAGTGTGGTGTCAGCAGCTCATCTGACAGTTACATTCTCCTCTTTTCCAAACTTAGATGGGGCTAGGTTGCAAAGCATAGCTGGGAGCAGACTGTAGTTGAAAATTTAGTCTAGCAGTGAAGTCTTTCCTAAACTTACCAATTCTTTATTTTGAAAGTTACTTTGCAAATATGAAACCTGACATTTACCAACGAATAAATTTTCTTTATTTTTATTGCCTTAATGCCTCCTTCTGTTCCTCATAAAGTTTCTATAGTTATGATTGATCATAATTGCTTTGATGCTATTGTCATATATTTACTTATTTGGAATCCTTAGTTTTAATCAAATGTCTTAACTACCAATTTTCCTCCTTTCCTTTATTCTTTTACAATTTAATAAGCTTGGGTATTGATTAAAAAGTGAGAGGAAAAGGCAATCCAGCAGTTAAAGTAGTAGAGGTAGAGGTATTCTCTTAGATAAGGTTCACATTTTGTTTTCAGATGTGCTTAAATTTATTTTATCATTGAGGAGTGCCAAAAATTGCAGTTGATGCTGTTCCTTCTGCTCCTCTACCTTCTGTATTGCCTCTTCCTGTTCTGAAAAAGACAAGCATTGATTTCTAATTTCCCTGCTAGAATTTGTTTGTTCTATTAGATTTTTATCCTGCCTTTCTTATTTAATAAGTAATCCAAGGTGGCCAATACAAATACTCGTCTCCAGTGCTTTTTTTTGTAAAAAAAAAAAAAAAAGGTACCGGAACTCACACATGTTATACAACTCGTCTTGCCTACCCTACAAGGTTCCATCCAAAAAAGGTGCCGGAACTCCGTTCTGGGCGTTCTATGACAAAAAAAAAGCCCTGCTTGTCTCTCCTCCTATTTTCTCCTCAACAACAGTTCTGTGAAGTGGGTTGGGTTGAGAGAGCGTGATTGACATTGCCATGCCCAAGGCAAGACTAAAACTCATAGTCTCTTGGTTTCTAGGCCTGCACCTTAACTACTACAGAAAACTGGCTATGTTAGCTTAATACTGGAAAAGGAGAGAAACTGCAGATCATTGTGCAATAAAACATATGCAGTGCAGAATGAAATTCCTTTCGAATCACTGTATTTTTCAGAACCATCATTTCACTTTTAAGAACGCCCATACATTTTCTTCTCTATAANTGCTGAGCATAACTAATATTTTTTATAAAGAAAGAACAAGCAGTATGGCCTGTTCTTGACTACAAACTGAAAAATAGATTGAACCTATCTAGTTTTAATTGCTTGAATCTATGCCAGAGACTAGAACAGAATAGAAAGAGAAAAGTAATAAATTCTCTATCAAGTCAGTCTCCTCTCCTAATAGCTTCATGGACGTGTTCATCTAATTTTTTTAGCAGCAGTTCAGAAATTTCCTATTCAAGTACAACAGTGTGCATTCTGGTGTCCCCCATCTTAGTATTAACCAAGCCAAGCTCTGCTTAGCTTCTAATCTAAATCTAAGATAGGTCAGTCAGATGTTGCTACCAGCTGAGGCAGAACATAATCAAAGCAATGAAATCACCATTAAGGCTTTAGTTATAGCTAAAAGAAATGAACAATTTATGGTCAATTTCTCCAAAAGAAGCATATAAAGCTATACAGGTAGTCCTTGACTTACAATAATTCATTTAGTGACTGTTCAAAATTGAAAAAGTGACTGATGACAATTTTTCACAGTTACGACCATTGCAGCATCTCTGTGGTCACATGATTTATATTTGGATGCTTGATAAGTGGTTCATATTTATGACAGTGGCAGTGTTCCAGGATCATGTGATCCCCTTTTGCAACCTTCTGACAAGCAAAGTCAATGGGGAAGCCAGATTCACTTAACAACCGTGATGCTAATTTAACACTTGCAGTGATTCACTTAACCAATGTGGCAAGAAAAGTCATAGAATGGGCCAAAACTCATTTCTCAATTAGCAACATAAATTTTGGGTTCAATTGTGGTCAAAAGTCGAGGACTACCTGAATTACAGATTCCAACAATTAAAGAACTTCGACTGATGGGAGTCCAGGAAGAGAGCCTTCTCTGCCATTTGCCCCCATCCTGTGGAATATTCTCCCACTGGAGATGAAGGAGGCCCCCACTCTCCTGGCCTTCTGAAAAGGAGTTAAAACGTGGCTCTGCAACCTCATGTGGGGAGCTCAGATATTAAATAAATTGCAGGAGAAACCATGAGGGATGCTTTGCAGGGTTTCAGGACACCAAAAATGGTAACAATGTCCTCGTTTTTGCTTCACCTCCCAAATCTTTACAGCATTGTGAAAACAGTGTTCCAATATCTCAGGGGCTGCCACAAAGAAGAGGGAGTCAAGCTACTTTCCAAGGCGCCTAAAGGCAGGACAAGAAGCAACGGATGGAAACTAATCAAGGAGAGAAGCAACCTAGAACTAAGGAGAAACTTCCTGACAGTTAGAACAATTAACCAGTGGAACAACCTGCCTCCAAAAGCGGTGAATGCTCCAACACTGGAGGTTTTTAAGAAGAGACTGGACAGCCATTTGTCTGAAATGGTATAGGGTTTCCTGCTTGAGCAGGGGTTGGACTAGATGACCTCCAAGGTCCCTTCCAACTTTACTATTATTATTATTACATCTGGGCAGAGACAGGTGGGACTAAAGTCAAGAGGATAATAGAAAATGAATCTGTTGGTTCTACTTCCTTGCTTGTTCTAAGTGCTTCCGGTCAGTCACAAGCAATAAACAAGCAAGACCAAGTGACAATCTACAAGCATATTGAAAAAGCCGGTAGTGAACCAGATCAGAAAGCAAAGTGGCAGAGACAATGCCAAGATATAGTTTTGAGATCAAGAATCAAGGTAGAAGTGATCCAATAGTACCTTGCTTGCTTCCTGCTTAGAATCCTTGTTATTACTTCAAGAAAACTAATTAAAAATAAAAAATACCTTGAAGAAACATGAAAATAGGGTTTACGCAGCATCCATATTTCCTTCTCATTTATAACACTATGTGGTCTGAATTTCAGATTAGGAGCTATTGGCCAGGAGCAAACTTCAGATACATTTGGACCTTAAATTCAGAGCTATTACTTTGTAGCCCTGGGAACAATCTTAATCACAAGGACATGAATGTTCAGGTCTAAAGAATGAAGAATGTTTTCTCTGGTGTTCCATAGATTTTCATTCTCTTGGGAGAAAGTCTCTGTTTCCATGCAGAATGTAGCCCTAAGCCCTAAGGAATACTTGGCAATATCTACACTTTTTTTTTTTGTTTCAGTGAAACCAAACCAGCTTGCTTTTACAATTATCATGCTGGACTAGCTTGCCTGAGCAGTTTCAGAAGAGAAGCCAAAATACAATCCGAGGTCTTTGAACACAAATCAAGTTTGTCAGCCAGTCCAATGGTCAGAGTTTCAGGGTTTCCAAGCAGAAATCACAACACCGAACAAGAGATCAAAGAGTTGTTTCCAAGATCAACAACAGCGTACAAAACTCCAGCGTTTGTTCCCGACAAATGCCCCTTCCCACAGCATCTCCTTAAGTCTCAGTCTCCAGGTGTGCCTTGTGGAGAGGGGCAGGATGCTCTCCACCCGAGTAGTTGAGCCTGCCTGCTTTGTTCCCTCCTTCTCTCCACTCTCCATGCTCTAGGATCAGGAGGGGGTGGCCCTTACTATCGCCTGAGCTCTGTCTCTCATGTTCATCCTGTCCCAATCCTGAAAGGTCCTGGCCTGCCTCGGCCTGCTCTTCCCCATATTCCTCTGAAGCAGTGGTTCTCAACCTTTTTAATGCCGCGACCCCAACTGGTCGTAAGTCGAGGACTAAACCAGTCGTAAGTTGAGAACTAAACCGGTCATAAGTCGAGGACTACCCAACTGGTCATAAGTCGAGGACTTTCCCTGCCCAGAAGCGCCGCGCATGCGTGGTTCCGCCCCCTGTGCCGGCCGAGGCTTAGCTGGCAAGCGGCAGAGATGGAGCAGGCCGACCACCAGCTGGCCCAGCCCAAGGGAGGTAAGGCACCCGCCGGAAAAGGGGAAAAAAATGGCAGACAAAATAAATGGACAAAAAATTGGCAGACAGCCTTGCTTGGCGACCCCCGTGAAATGGTCGATCGACCCCAAATGGGGTCCCGACCCACAGGTTGAGAACCACTGCTCTGAAGCTACAGACACCTCTCCCTCGACCTCCATAGGGTCCTGTTCCAGCTCATTTTCCTCAGCAGATTCAGGCTCCGAAGGAGGCATAACAAGAGCCTCCATCAGACACTAAAGTCTAGATATTAAAATTAACTAATTCCACTGGTGGATTTTTCTTTTTTCTCTGTGAACGAATCCACAAACATCTAATGCATTTCTCCTCTCTCCTCCCCTACCTTCAGCATTACCTTGCTTATTGTGAACTCATTTTTCTTTTGCCATTTTCTAATTTCCCATAAGTAACATCTGTAAAAAAAAATTGACAGGAAAGAAAAATGATTGCCTTTGGATAGAAGAGGAAAAACTGTCAAACTCTATTTTTAGGTTCGGATTTGTTTATTTTAAAGAAGGCCTCTTGCTTCATGTGACCTTATTTTATACAAATTATGCTAAATGGGGATCATGTCATTGATAGCCTGTGGCTTAGAGTCCCTGTGTAAAAATCCATAACTTAGTGCACAGTAGGGTTAATCCACTGTTGCTCTAGTTCAGTGTTTCTCAACCTTGACAATTTTAAGGCATGTGGACTTCAACTCCCAGAATTCCACAGCCAGCATTGCTGGCTGTGGAATTCTGGGAGTTGAAGTCCACATGCCTTAAAATTGTCAAGGTTGAGAAACACTGCTCTAGTTTCTGGGCTTCTTGGCGATATGTTTCAGAGGCTGTCATGGAAGTCACATGAGGCTGCTGACATTGTTGGTTTCCTATCCTTAAAATATTTCTTTTCAGCCTTTAAACCAGCATGCTGGAAATGCTGTGGCATGTTTTTATAACCTCTTCTGGAGGTATAAAATATAAGACTTTCCTGAAGTCATAAATTTTCAACTTCACCAACCAATCAAGCTGGCTAAGGACAGGGAAGAATTTTGAGACTGGAGTGATGGTTTTCAAAGGTCCTAGAGCTATTCCAGGCAGGCTCAGTCAATGCCTCAATAAATTTCAACTCAGTGTGGTGTCAGCAGCTCATCTGACAGTTACATTCTCCTCTTTTCCAAACTTAGATGGGGCTAAGTTGCAAAGCATAGCTGGGAGCAGACTGTAGTTGAAAATTTAGTCTAGTTGTGAAGTCTTTCCTAAACTTACCAATTCTTTATTTTGAAGGTTACTTTGCAAATATGAAACCTGACATTTACCAACGAATAAATTTTCTTTATTTTTATTGCCTTAATGCCACCTTCTGTTCCTCATAAAGTTTCTATAGTTATGATTGATCATAATTGCTTTGATGCTATTGTCATATATTTACTTATTTGGAATCCTTAGTTTTAACCAAATGTCTTACCTACCAATTTCCCTCCTTTCCTTTATTCTTTTACAATTTAATAAGCTTGGGTATTGATTAAAAGTGAGAGGAAAAGGCAATCCAGCAGTTAAAGTAGTAGAGGTAGAGGTATTCCCTTAGATAAGGTTCACATTTAGTTTTCAGATGTGCTTAAATTTATTTTATCATTGAGGAGTGCCAAAAATTGCAGTTGATGCTGTTCCTCCTGCTCCTCTACCTTCTGTATTGCCTCTTCCTGTTCTGAAAAAGACAAGCATTGATTTCTAATTTCCCTATTAGAGTTTGTTTGTTCTATTATCCTGCCTTTATTACTTAATAAGTAATTCAAGGTGGCCAATACAAATACTCGTCTCCAGTGCTTTTTTTGTAAAAAAAAAAAAAAAAAGGTACTGGAACTCACACACGTCATACAACCCGCCTTGCCTACCCTACAAGGTTCCATCCAAAAAAAGGTGCCGGAACTCCGTTCTGGGCGTTCTATGACAAAAAAAAGCCCTGCTCGTCTCTCCTCCTATTTTCTCCTCAACAACAGTTCTGTGAAGTGGGTTGGGTTGAGAGAGTATGATTGACTGATTGCCATGCCCAAGGCAAGACTAAAACTCACAGTCTCTTGGTTTCTAGGCCTGCACCTTAACTACTACAGAAAACTGGCTATGTTAGCTTAATACTGGAAAAGGAGAGAAACTGCAGATCATTGTGCAATAAAACATATGCAGTGCAGAATGAAATTCCTTTCGAATCACTGTATTTTTCAGAACCATCATTTCACTTTTAAGAACGCCCATACATTTTCTTCTCTATAATTTTTCCAAATGTATTTTCCTCCTTTTTCTCTATGAGTAAAAATGATTGACATAAAATATGTCTGTGTTTTCAACCCAGCATTAGATCTAAGTACTACTGAAAAAACCTGCTAGAGCAGAAGCAGCAAGTTTTCCATTTTTGAAAACAGCAAGATAAATGGGGCACCTGGACCATGTTGAGAAACCAATTTGGAGAGATTTGTCATTTGTTATTATTATTGGCTGCTCTTCTTCACAGCATTATGCCTGGAACAAAAAAAAAATAGACCTTGTTTTGGCAAACTCTTCCTGACTTGAAGGGGATGTCAACTTCTTAACAAGGGAAGCTGCAGATGCCATTATAAATTTTCCAGGCTCATTTTCCACAACTAATTATGCTGCTCTGCTAGTTCAGCTGATTATCCTCAACGTTCTTTGTGTCCTATGGGATGTATTTTCTGCTGCTCAATCAGCAGTTGTTTTTTTTTCCCCTGTCCATGAGTGCAGTGAGTCAACATAAGTGTGCCACACACATTTTTTTTTCAATCTATAGTAACATTTGGTCTAGCATACTGAATTAAAAAAAATAGATCTAGAGATATCGAGTAACAGAAGGCACTTGTGGATTTTGCATACTGGAGATGATCTCCGGACTTTGATAAACTGTGATAATTCCCCCTGACACTTCCCCAGATACCTCTCCAGATGTTAGCTTGGAGGAGGATGAACTAGTTCCAGACATGACTGGAGGGGAATTTGTCAATAGCTCCAAGCAGCTGTCTGAGAGGGATTTGGCTGAAGCACAGCTGCAGCAGGACAGCCCTGAGGCTTCAGGTGGGGAAAGCATGCAGCTGCAGCTTGTCAGCAACGAGGAAGAGGAACTGCCTTCTGCTCATGATCCAATAACACATAAGACAGAGAAAAGGCAGGAGCAGTGAAGGTCAGCCTGATTACTCATGAGGAGGCAGCCTTGTCCTTCTTGATGGGCTGCACTAGAAGCTGGCTACTTAGCATAGCAGACAGATGGAGACAATGCTTGGAATAATGCATTCATTTCCTAGATGTGTTTCCTGGTCATTGTGATTCTTGCCTTGCTTTGGATTGACACTGTGTCTTGACTTGCATCGTGCCTTGTGAACTCTGGACTTTTCTTGCCTCTTGTATTGTGAATTTAATTTCGCCTGGTGGGTTTATCTTGACTGAAAAACTTTCAAGTGCCTTGTGGACTCATTGACCATTGCTCTGTGGACTACCATTGGTCTGCTTTGGCTGGACTTAATTGGGACAGTTCTGGGTTTTTGGCAAAGGGAATTGCTGGAGAATATTAATAAACCCACTAAACCACTGTTGTGTGTGTGTGAGAGAGAGAGTATGAGCGGGATAGACATAAACGTCGTATGAGAGACCATGGTGGGGTTTTCACGAGAAGATGCTAACTAAAGGATCAATGACTTCTCTTCATCTCCATAGATGTACTCTTCAGTTTTCATTCAGACTCAGAATTTGATCCCATCATCACATTAATTCTTATTTATTTTATTTCATTCCATTTATATAACCATCCATCTCACTTACATGATTCTGGGAAGTTCACAAATTAGAATATTAAAGACACATTGTATAAATGAATTAAAATAATTAAATTATTACTTTGAAGATTCTGTCCCTGGCATATTTGAATACAGTTCAAGGGTAGAGTAAGGGTTAGAGCTCTTGCTTTATATCATGGGTGTCAAACTCACCGTGTCACGTGATGTGTCGTTACGTATCGTGACTTTTTTCGCATTGCTGGAGCTGGGGTGGGTGCGGATTCCGTATGATGCAACTGGCCTGTGGGCTGGCAGTTTGTCACCCCTGCTTTATATGGTGGTTCTGTGCAAGGCATTGAGAAGAAGGACTCTGAATTATGGAGTTGAATTGGAAGACAGAACGAAGAAAAACTACCGTGCTAATCTCCCACGGAAATAGCACAATAGATCTGAACCTGGGGATAGCTTTGCTTGTCCTGAAAGAAAGGCATCCAGAATCGTTAGTGCAAGTTTGGATGCAATACTGCAACCATCCCATGGAAAGTGTCTATGGAGGTTCTCAATCATCCAGCTCATGGTTGGCCTAAAGGTGTTTTTTTCCAAAAGGCAACTGGACTTACTTTTTTCTTTTTTCTTTGAAAACATTTTGCTTAGAAGTGAAACTTAGAAGCTTCTTCAGTTCATGCCATGGAAAAAATGTATGGTTTAGTGCTTGGTATTAACAGGAAGATTTTTTTAAAAAAATACAGTTGAACTCCTGGGAAATTTGCTGCTGATCAGAGTTAAACACAGAATAAGGAAGTTGCTTTGCTAAGCAGGAAGACTAGATAGAATCTTTTGCTCAAACCAGAGAGAAAGCATTATATCCAAGACGTTCTAAACTTTATAAGTTATTTTCATTTAATCAAGAAAATTGCATGTAATTTAGTTAGGGATTTAGGGAGCACCCATCATGCTACAATTCAGTGAATGTCTTGTTGGATGCATCATTATTTATCACTCATGCAAGAGCTGATTCCATCTGTCTAAACGTGCATGCAATGCCATCCTAACAGATAACATCAACCATATGAGACATGCAGCTGAGTGATTCATCTAGATGAGCACTCTAATCATAATACGGTTGGTTTCCATTGAGGGGAAAAAAGGACACATCTCATTAGCAAAGACCCTGTGTCCAATACAAGCCAGTGTACTTATTTGTAAAAAGCTCCGGTGCTTTATTTAAGGGATTTTCCCTTCTGATTGATTAGCTCACTTACTCTGTTCTACCAGTGGAGAATTATTAAGTGAACCCAGAAAATCAGCAGAGTCAGCATATTGGAACAGTAGCTTGATTAGAAATGGATGGTTAAGCTCCTGAGGCTCTTAGCGATAAAAGAATGAGTTGGAAAATGATGGCTTGTCTAACATCAACAGCTGGAAAGGGAATAGGGTCTTTTTTAATGCAATGGATCATTCATACCAAATGGGAAAAGTCAAAAGTCCTGTTTACTTTCTGCCTTTTTAGGGTGTATCATGGGAGTCTGTAGTATACAGGTAGTCCTCGACGTATGACCACAATTGAGCCCAAAATTTCTGTGGCTAAGAGTCATTTGTTAAGTGAGTTTTGCCCCATTTTACAACCTTTTTGTCACAGTCGTTAAGTGAATCACTGCCGTTGTTAAGTTAGTAACATGGTTGTTAAGTGAATCTGGCTTCCCCATTGACTCTGCTTGTCAGATGTTTGCGAAAGGGGATCACATGATTCTGGGACACTGCAGCTGTCATAAATCCGAGCCAGTTGCCAAGCATCCGGATTTTGATCATGTGACTATGGGGATGCTGTAACAATCATAAATTCGAAGTTACAACAGCACCAAAAAAGTGACTTATGATCGTTTTTCAAATTTATGAAGCATCTCCATGGTCAGGCCATCAAAATTCGGATGCTCGGTAACTGACTCCTATTTATGATGGTTGCAGTGTCCCGTGGTCATGTGAACCCCTCTGACCAGCCAAGTCAATGGGGAAGCCAAGTTCATTTAACAACTTGTGTTACTAACTTAACAACTGCAATGATTCACTTAACTGTGACAAAAAGATCGTAAAATGGGTCAAAACTCACTTAACAAATGTCTCACTTAGCAACATAATTTTTGGGCTCAATTGTGGTCGTACATTGAGGACTACCTGTATTACACCTCTGAACATAGAACATTTTGTGAATATCACAAATCAGTTCATAACATTTTAAAACATAAAATAAAAGAAGGGGAAAGGGTTCTGTTGAAAAAAAGACGGAGGTGGGGGCAGCGGAAATATATTTCTTGAATATTCTCTTTGTGAAATGATTCCTCAGAAAAGCTCCAGGCTCCAAAGAGAAAATTAAAGTTCATCACTATAGCCAGCCCTTAACCTTTAACCATAATCATTGACTTTTGGTATCATACCTAAGTGATTATCTCATTATGAATTGTTTGTGTACCTAAAAACAGAGCTGGAAAATAGGACTTTACTATTAAAAGGATCAAATTAAAAATTTTAATTTTATATAGGTATTTTTTTCTACATATTTATAATTGAGACTGTGAAGAAGTCTTCGCCAAATATTTCTTTTAAAATACTAGTTACTTTCAATTGTACCCTTAATTTATTCATTCATTTGATATGTTTCTAGTGCTGCCTCATTTATGAAGTAACTCATCAGCACTTGTAAAAAGTGTTTTTTTTTAATGCAAATAGGAACATAGTTCCAATTTGGCTGGCATAATCTATGTTCAAAAATGCTCCAAGTCTATTATCATCCCAGGAAGAAATCCCCCCCCCCAAAAAAAAAGTATGGGGAGAGTAATTTGATGGATAATACCTCTGAATTTCTGCATAAGAAGGAGAAATCTATCAACAACAGGTAGTTCTTGATTTATGAGTACAAATTGGGACCAGAATTTCTGTGGCTAAGCATGACAACAATAAATGGTGCCAGATTTTATGACCTTTTTACCCAGGTTGTTAAGTGAATTACTACAGTTATTAAGTGAATCTGGTTTCTCTCTTTGAATTTGCTGGTTGCCAAATGCTCAAATGTTGATCATATGACCATGGGGATGCTCTTACAGTTAAGTGTGGGAACCTGTCATAAGTCTCTTTTTTCAGTGCCAGTGTAATTTTGAACCGTTGCTAAAGAAATGGTTGTAAGTCAAGGTCTTTTTCAAAGACAAAAGCACCTCACTGTAAAGGTCCCGTGATTTATTCACACATGCGCCTTAGATGCCTCATCACTAAATAAATGAAAAAAAAAACTCACATTCCACCCACAATAGTTTTCCTTCTCTGTTGAAAGAAGTTCTGAAGCAATTTCTCTTTCATTAAGTAATCAAATATCTAAAGTTGGAGAAAATTGTCTAGCATGGCCTCATTTTTTCCAGATTAAAAATGTGACTGTGTCTCCGTATGTGTCATCTTTCATGACACATGAAAAAAAATGAAAATGAAAATTTTTCATATGAAAACTTTTTTATGTGAAAAAAATGTGAAAAAATTGATCTCAGCTATACAAGTAAGAGCAACCAAGCTGGCTAAAATTCAGATGTGACCCAAACAAGTTTTTAACATCTTTATGTCTGTTTTCAGAACTTAAAAAGTGTGCATGCTTTCCCCCCCCCCCCCAAATTATTTTCAACGTTATCTTGGTCTTCATATTCTGATGAATTATACCTCACACCTAGAATGACTACTCTGATAGTACAACTGTGTCTAATAAAAATGCTTCTTAGGGTTTCTACACAAGCCTGGTGGCAGTGCTTTGACTGAGTTGTTGTTGTTGTTAGTCGCGAAGTCGTGTCCGACCCATCGCGACCCCATGGACAACGTTTCTCCAGGCCTTCCTGTCCTCTACCATCTTCTGGAGTCCATTTAACCTCATGCCTACTGCTTCAGTGACTCCATCCAGCCACCTCCTTCTCTGTCGTCCCCTTCTTCTATTGCCCTCAATCTTTCCCAGCATTAGGCTCTTCTCCAGTGAGTCCTTCCTTCTCATTAGGTGGCCAAAGTACTTGAGTTTCAACTTCAGGATCTGGCCTTCTAAAGGGCAGTCAGGGTTGATCTCCTCTAGGACTGACCTGTTTGATCGCCTAGCAGTCAAGTAGGAGATAAAAAAACAAATTCTGTTTTCATGTTTCCCCAAATTCTTGTCTTGTAAAAGTTATACCTGCTGAGTGAATAGCATAAAACCTGGTCACTGTGATGTTCTTGATGAAATCAAATATTTATAGCAAATGGAAAAGTTCTTAACACTGTCTTTTCGGACTAATTTTGCTAGGGGCATATCATGTATTTCTTTTATTATTCCCCCCCCCCCCGAAATATATCAAAATTCCATTTTTCAAGTTGTTCAGAAAACTCCTTCAGAAGTATGGGGATAATTCTGATCAACTATTCCAGAATTATTAAGATGTTCCCACTCTATTGAAAATGCTGGGGGTTAACACTTGCTGCAAAGTTGTATCTATTTAGTGTCTGCAAATGCCCCTTCTGGTACCTACGGACCCTGATATCTCAAAGACAAGATGATATTTTTAGCTTTATTATTGTCAGAAATGTGAGGACTCTAGCATAATGTGAAAATGCATTACACCCTTCCATTACTCACCAATACATCCATGTTGAATCTTAATAGAGAAAAAAATTATATCAACAGAGACCAATTTTATCCCACAATCACCTGCATTAAGAAGTAAATGTTGTGGATGGAGCAGTTGAAAAAGAGAAAGAGAGAGGAGGAGGAGGAGGAGGAGGAGGAGGAGGAGGAGGAGGAGGAGGGTGGGAAGGAAAGGAAGAAATCTTGCTACTCATACAGATTGCTTTTGATCTAAATTAGGGACATATTTTTTTTAAGTAAACAAGGAGGAACGGTATGCTACAGTGATTAATATGAAATAAAATTTGAACTTTGAGGAATTGGAAACATTATGAAATATACCCATGTGGGAGAAGGGCACATGAAGCCATTTATTTATTAAACAAAATTCTATAATGCTTTTAATCATTTTTTTTTCAATCCCAGAATAATGCATACTAAAATCTTCTCCAAAACCTAATAAAACACAACCAAATGGGTTTAAACCAATCTGAACCATAGCAAAATAATTTCCATGAATAGTTGAATGTCTTTGGTGATGACCGGGATCTGCACTTGGTAAAAGAAAATGTTGGAAAGTTTATTGTCAATACAATACTGCAGATCTAGGACAATACCAATTTTTAAACTGGACCTTGGCTACCTGTTGACCTCTGTGTCTCATTCAAAGTTCAGTTTATGGCCAGAGGGGAACGGCAGAAGAAGAACATCATGGCTTCAAAATGTAAGGGACTGGTTTGGACAAAACTCAGCAGCACTTTTTCGTGCGGCTTCTGATAAAAACAGGATCGCCAACATGATCGCCAATGTCCGATAATGGATATGGAAGAAGGAGAAGGAGAAGGAGAAGGAGAAGGAG
>NW_015389457.1:132500-181229 GCF_001527695.2 Protobothrops mucrosquamatus | reverse complement strand
AAGAAGAAGAAGAAGAAGAAGAAGAAGAAGAAGAAGAAGAAGAAGAAGAAGAAGAAGAAGAAGAAGAAGAAGAAGAAGAAGAAGAAGAAGAAGAAGAAGAAGAAGAAGAAGAAGAAGAAGAAGAAGAAGAAGAAGAAGAAGAAGAAGAAGAAGAAGAAGAAGAAGAAGAAGAAGAAGAAAGGCATAAATCCTCAAGAGGATTTCTTAGGCACACGGTTGAGCAATGGGTAGTCCTTCAAATAATGTAGAATTCCAACTTCTATTAGTCTCAATCAGTTTGGACAATGTAGTTGTAGCCCAATGTCAGCTTCTATCAGAGCAAACTTTTAAGTAGGAAACAACAAGCTATCCAAAACAGTATAAAGTCCGACTGAGACTATGAGCAAATTGCAAGGTATGTGAACATGTGTGAGAAACAAAATTTCTCTGAAGTAGAGATGGATTGTGTGTCTGCATTGACTGCATCATGGCTTATTTTAAACACAGATTGGGATATCTTGACTAGTTGAAGCAAAACAGATATCTTAAATAATGCCTGATTCTTTTCATTAAAAATATGCTTGTAGATTACTGGAATCGGGCAGGAAGAAATGCTTTTGTTCATCTATTACTTGAGCTTCTGTGCAGAAAATGCAGAAATAAAGGACTTCCTGGATGCCACAAAATAGACCCTGTCCCTGAATTATGTTATAACCCTCCGAAACCAATGGTTGTTGGAAAGGATGTTCTCTGGGATATTGAAAAAATAAGGATGGATTTTGTGCTTAGCCTTAAAAAACAAACAACCCCCCCTAATTTGGTGAGCTGTAGAATGGCTCTAAATTTACGTTCCATTCAAGACAGTGAGGATTTACAAGTTGCCTGAAGCTCTTTTAAGAGTGTTGAGAAGTCTGCTTTATATTGTGAACACTCATCTATTCCATCAAGCATTTCGCTGTTTCAAATCAAACAGCAAAAATCTAGAACTGCTGCTTATGTTACATTTTATGAGTCACAGGAGGCAAATATGTGTTTTGCTCCAGGGGCAAGGCTAGTATTTGGAAATTAATGATGGAAGCACTTCTAGAAGTTTCCATAGGTGACACTGATTCTTAGAGAGTAACAGAATAAGAGAGTTGGAAGGGATCTTGGAGGTCTTCTAGTCCAGTCCCCTGCTCAAGCAGGAAACCCTATTCCATTTCAGACAAATGGCTATCCAATCTCTTCTTAAAAATCTCCAGTGATGGAGCACCCACAACTTTTGGAAGCAGGTAATTTCTCGTTAGTTCTAGGTTGGTTCTCTCCTTGATTAGTTTCCATCCATTGCTTCTTGTCCTACCTTCAGGTGCTTTGGAGAATAGCTTGACTCCCTCTTCTTTGTGGCAGCCCCTTAGATATTGAAACACTGCTATCATTTCACCCCTAGTCCTTCTTTTCATTAAACTAGACATATCCAATTTCTGCAACATATGTTTTAGCCTCCAGTCCCTGAATCATCTTAGTTGCCCTTTTCCCCACTCTGCAGTACAATTGTGCCCTGCAATGGTCTATATTGATACTGTAGACTAAACTAACAATTGCAGGTCTGCAAAAGACTTGCAAGTTAATCCTATAAGTGTAAATCTGACTGCTTCAAAACAACATTTCTACATTTCTATAAATGTATCATTTTGTAAGTCAGAAAACATTAGCATACACGCATACATATGCAGTCATCCAGAAAGGTCTTGCCTTAAGGTAGGATTTGTATGCCAGTGTATTTCCAGTTTAATACACTAACTCTAGCTGGCTTTAAAAAGTATTTTACAGCACAAGGTGCTATCCCCAAAACTTGGACCAGATTCAGTAAAGTAATGAAGCATATGTTTTTGTCTTGTACTTAAACATCTAATTAAGTGCTCTAATGAATTTGATTCTGTAATATTGAAGGTTTTCCCCAGTTTTATTGGAAGACTTACAGTTTTGTTTTTTATAGCTAACACCATTTTTCCAGGGTTTCTTTTAATGTTTAATTAAAAATCAGGTTGTCCTCCTCCCTTTCCAGTTATAATAATCCATCCTTAATTTACCTCCAATCTGTCTTTATTTTCATGTTTGCTTATTACTTGTGTTTCCTCCTTGGAATCATGTTAGTTATTTTTTGCCATGTGTGTCTAAAAATAGCTGAATCTTGCTCAATTAAACTCAGCGTGTGAATTTCTGAAACTGGTATCTCAGATGCTGAAATAGTGATTTACACATTTATACACTCTGGGTTGCATCTAAAGCATGAGTGTCCAGCCTTTTGGCTTTCCTGGGCTGCAATGAGTACAGGTAGTCTTTGATTTACAGCAATACATTTAGTGACCATTCAAAGTTACAACAGCACTGAAAAAAGTGACTTATGACTGTTTTTCACACTTACGACTCTTGCAGCTTCCCCATGGTCACACAATCAAAATCCAGATACTTGGCAACTGTCTCATAGTTATGATGGTTGCAGTGTCCCAGGGTTATGTGATCACCTTTTGCAACCTTCTGATAAATAAAGTCCATGGGAAAAACAGTCATTCACTTAACAACTGTGGAAAGAAAGGACATAAAATGGAGCAAAACTCACTTAACAAAGCTCTCACATAGCAACAGAAATTTTGGGCTCCGTTGGGGTTGTAAGTCGAGGACTACCTGTAAAGAGGAATTGTCCTGGACCACATATAAATATATAATATAATTTTATAGTATAAAATCACATAATGTTAAAATTTATAATCATGTGGGACTGCATCATTAGCTGTCCAGGGCAACATGCAGCCCATGAACAATAAGTTAGACATGCTCGACTGACCTAAAGAATCTAGCCTGCATTGCTATTTTTAGTCTTCTAGTTAGAATACAGAATACAGAATAAAAGATTTGGAAGGGACCTTGGAGGTCTTCTAGTCCAACCCCCTACTCAGGTAGGAAAGCCTATACCATTTCAGACAAATGGCTGTCCAATCTCTTCTTAAAAACTTCCAGTATTGGAGCATTCACAACTTCTGTAGGCAGGTTGTTTCTCTGATTAATTGTTATGTCAGGAAATTTCCCCTTAGTTCTAGGTTGCTTCTCTCCTTGATTAGTTTCCATTCGTTGCTTCTTGTCTTGCCTTCTGGTGCTTTGGAGACTAGATTGAGCCCCTCTTCTTTGAGGCAGCCCCTTAAATTTTGGAACACTGCTATCATGTCACCCCTAGTTCTTATTTTCACTAGCCTAGATATACCCAATTCCTGCAATTGTTCTTCATATGTTTTAGGCTCCAGGCCCCTAATCATCTTATTTGTTCTTCTCTGCACTCTTTCTAGAGTCTCAACTTCTTTTTTCTAATATGGTGACAAAAACTGGATGCAGTTTTCCAAGTGTGGTCTCACCAAGGCATTATAAAGTGGTATCAACACTTCACATGATCTTGATTCTTAACTAGAATGAAAAGAAATTAGAAACATGCTGCTGCATAGGTCAGGAGATAAGATATAAATAATATTTATTTATTTGATTTCTATAGCCACCCATCTCAGCAAACAACTCTGAGTTGCTCACAATTGAAAAACATATATTACAATTAGAATCTTAAAAACATTTTAAAATAAAATAAAAAAACAGTAAAAACATTAAAACAATACCAAATTAAAATATCTATTTTGTTTTGAGTTTGTCTAATTAAATGTTTAATTTTGTTTCAGTGAAATAATTGTACAGGAATATCTGCTTATTTCACTTTGAATACTACAGGTGCTGAAACAAATTACTCCTGAGACATACTCACTCCAGTCACTCATCATTTGTTACTTCATCTTATTTTACCACACACATAAATCTTTCATTCCCTTGACTTCAACTTCCATATTTTTCTTGACATAAACTGTCACTTCCATATAAACTGAGTGGGCACAAATGTGATATTTTACAAAGCCATGTTTCCTACTTTCAGTGAACACTAATTCTTTACAATAGAGTACACTAACTGTGACCTATCTACCACCATTTTCAAGTCTTCCCATTTCTTCATCCCTTTTTCCGGGTACGGAGCAAAACAGAATAACAGAGTTGGAAGATACCTTGGAGGTCTTCTAGTCCAACCCCCTGCACAAGCAGGACACCCTATACCATTCCAGACAAGTGGCTCTCCAGTCTCTTCTTAAGAACCTCCAGTGATGGGGCACCCATAACTTCTCAAGGCCAGCCAGTCCGTTGATTATTTATTCTCACTATTAGGAAATTTTTCCTTAGTTCTAGGTTGCTTCTCTCCTTGATTAGTTTGTATGCATTGCTTCTTGTCCTGCAGTCAGGTCCTTCAGGAAATAGGTTGATCCTCTGTTCTTTGTGGCAGCCCCTGTTCTTTGTGGCAACCCAATTTCTGCAATTGTTCTTCATATGTGTTATGACCCAGGTGGTCAATGCAAGGCAGACTTCTAAAGTGCTCTTTATTTCTCTTTCTCTTAAACGAAGTTCCAGCCACTGACCCTTCAACAACTGGTAAGGCTCCACCCCTCACACTACCTTGAAGGCAGACACCCCCAGTCCCCCAAATAACAGCCACTATGGTACTATTGAAAGAAAAATCATCAAGTCCAGTCCAAGCCGGGAGTAAATAAAATGGAGGCTGCTTGGGAAAGAAGGTTGTTGTTTATTTAGTTGCCAGAAACTTCAGTGACAGCAGCATATTTCTGGGGTGGCTGACAAAATGAAGCTGGGAGTGGTGGATTTTTGTATGCGAGTTTCTTTCTGTTCCTGTGGCTTTGTATTTGTGGTTCTTCCTGTTACTGTGGCATGTATTTTGACCTGAACTTGAGTGTGCCCTTTTGATATTCTAATGGTGGTGGGTTAATCCTATTGTGTCCTAAAGGTCATGTCTTTAGATTTTGGGTGGGGGCTGTAGATTTTAGGGCTCTATGTCTTTCTAATCCCATCAGCTCGAACCTTCTCTGTGGCTGTGGCTAAAGGCATTTTGCTTAT
Organism: Protobothrops mucrosquamatus; assembly: GCF_001527695.2. Classification (NCBI taxonomy): domain Eukaryota; kingdom Metazoa; phylum Chordata; class Lepidosauria; order Squamata; family Viperidae; genus Protobothrops; species Protobothrops mucrosquamatus. The sequence continues at coordinate 176,279 of NW_015389457.1, read as the reverse complement.
GAATAGGTGGCCCCCAAATCTGCATTTTTAAAAGCTGGCCTCTGCCTGGGGGAAGGAGACTGGGGGCTGGTTTCTGCCTAAGATTTTTTCTATTATTCCTTTGGGGAAATATAATATTCTGCTTTTTTAAATATCCCCCAAATATTTCCTTCTCTGGGGGGGGAGGGGTGCTGACTTCCTACAGTAACAAATTCCACAGAGTAGGAGCACACTCACAGGGCATGGTCCAGGGTTCCAAGTCCAATCCACCAGGCAGGGTCCAGGCACAAGACCAGGGCAGTTCTCAGGACAAGAAACAGTTTCAAGGCCCCAGGGAAGCAAAGACCAAACATAGCCACCAGAGAAGGGCTACAAATGCAAAGAGCAATCTTCAAAGCAAAGCAAGGCAAGGCAAATAGCAACAGGCACAAATAAAAACTGAGGGAGTGTAAGCCAAAGCAAACATTTGTTCCTGGCAAAGACTAACTCCCCTCCTTAAGTTACTCCCCTCCAGGTGCTCCTTGTGAGGAGGGGTGGAGTAACCTCCTCCTGAGTAGCCTTGCAGCCTTTAATAATAATAATAATAATAATAATAATAATAATAATAATAATAATAATAATAATAATAATAATAATAATAACAATAACAACAACAACAACAACAACAATAATAATAATAATAATAATAATAATAATAATAATAATAATAATAATAATAATAATAATAATAATAATAATAATAATAATAATAGTAAAGTTGGAAGGGACCTTGGAGGTCATCTAGCCCTTCTTTGGGTTTGCCTACGTTCCACTCTCCTTGCCCTTGGATCAGTGGAGCAGGCAGCTGTTCCGCTGCCTGCTCCATTGATCCAAGGGCAAGGAAAGTGGAACGTAGGCAAACCCAGATCGGCTAATGACCACCACTGCTGGTCATTATCCCATCCTCCCCTGTGTCTGTGCAGGCAGGCAGCTCTCTGTCGACCATCTCTCCTAATGCCTGAGGGGCTCAGGACAGCATTGTCTTCAGCCCCTGGCGTGCCTTCCCTGTCAGACAGTCCCAGGTCCAACTCTTCCTTCTCCTCGGAACCAGCCTCTGAGGGGGCCATGACAATATGTTTTAGCATTGTTTTACATACTGTATGTAGCTAGAGTAACTTCTGTCCAAATATGGATGTGTAGTTCTTTGGCTTCAAGGAAGACAAGGTGTTTCAGAGTGGAACTGAATGTGCTTGCTGTATAACTTAGCACTTTCTTGAAAATGTCTTGCATTTTCTTGACATGATTGCTCCATCTCCTCAATTAAAGCAAGCACAAGTAAAGCCACAACATTGTTAATAAGATATCTACAAGTGCAGCAACTGCAACTGCTGATTTCTCAAAAAATGTATTTGATGCTGATCCAAAAGCTTCCATATTGTTACTAACAAGATATGCACATTCATTTACTTGCCTGCATAATGTATGCATTACTCACAGCCATTCACTCCATTTCCTTGTCAGACACAATGACCTTGGTCTTTGATACATTAATTTTCAGATCTGTATTCCTTGCTGCACTATACCAGCTGTCTAACATTTGCTCCAAGTCATCCAGATTCTTAGCCAATGGCACAAAATAATTTGTATTCGAAGACCCCCACACACTGTCACAGGTTCCCAAACAACATACCTCTAAGTCACTATAAGCATTCCTTATACATTTATCTATAAATTTATTAAACAATCAAGGAGATATCAGACATACTTTCCTTACTCCATGCTCAGTGCTAAACCATTCACTAAGCATTCAAGTTATACCCATGCATTCTTTTTTCTATTATTTAGCACTCTTATTGTACTCAGAAACCAACCTTCAGTTTCATAGTCACACAAAGCTTTCCATTATTCAAGCCTGTTTACTCCATTGTACTTTTTTTCTCTAAATCAAAAAAGCATGCAATGAACTCTCTCCTTCAAATGCATTTATTTTTCAGTGATTTTACTGAAGAGCATAAATTTCCTCTGAACATCTTCTTTCTGGCACAATGCTTTGTTATACTTCTCATATTTTGCTCAATGCAACAACATAACCCCTTTCAGTAAGAATTTTGTTAAACAGCCATATTTAATCCCCCTGTAGTTTTTTATTTATTTATTTTGTTCCCTGACCTTTCCCTTTATTTAGGAGAACAAAAATAGGATTCTTCCAGTTTTAAGGCTCAAATCTACTTTCCACATGCATTTTAAAGAAGTCACATAGCCACTCCATACCCATATTTATTTATTTATTTATTTATTTATTTGCATTTTGTATTTCTAAGCCACTCATCTCCAGTTCCCCAGTTATACCATCGATGTCTGCAGCCTTGCCATATTTCATCATTCTCACAACCTTTATTACTTCTTTTTCATCATGCTTTTTCCTTTGGACATTGCCATTAATAGTCCTTTATTTCAATCCCAATCTTTGACATATCTCCATCTTTCTTATATAGAACCTTAAAATACTTATTGCTTCTGGGAGATGTGATGAGTACCAAAAACAATGAGTACCAAACTAAATTTTCCCCTAAGGAATAAGATAGTGAATTACAAGGCAGTCAACACCAACAAGTTCCAGCTTGTGCATTGAGTACCAAACAAACAATGAGTGCTGGGAGAAAATTTTCACATCAAAATGCTTTGAGTACCAAATTCAATGAGTTTCAAAGCAGTTGAGTACCAAAGTACCACTGTATGGCTTCCAGCATTCCTGCACTTTAGTTTCATCCCTTCTTCCTTTCATTTCTTTAATTTTTAATTCCATTAACTCTAGTGGAGGCTTCTTGCTTAGCCCTCTCACCCGATATCCAATTTTTCTTTATTTCTTTCAAAATTGCCCTGCACCTTCTCCACCTCACTTAATCTTAACAATTCCTGGCTCTTCTGGTTGTAAGTTGTAAGTAATTATGGTTATGAGACATGCCGGTTGTTAAATGGGCCACCATGTAATCATGTCTGACTTTATTACATTTTATTAAGTGAATCGCTGTGATTGTTAAGCAAATGCAGCAGTTGTTAAGTGAATTTATTGTCTACAATGGGCAGTTTGTGCCAAAAAGCAGAAGTACATTTTATTTTCCGGCAAAAAAAATAGTAAATCACAGTCATGTGACCACAGGGCTCTGTTCTGGGCCCAGTGCTCTTCAACATCTTCATCAACGATCTGGACAAGGGGATAGATAGGGAACTCATCAAATTTGCAGACGACACCAAGCTGGCAGGAATAGCCAACACTCCAGAAGACAGGCTTAGGATACAGGAGGATCTGGACAGACTTGAACACTGGGTGCTATCTAACAAAATGAAATTCAGTGGTGAAAAAAGTGCTAGGCTGCATTAACAGAGGGATAGGATCAAGATCACGTGAAGTATTAATACCACTTTACAATGCCTTGGTAAGGCCACACTTGGAATACTGCATCCAGTTTTGGTCACCGCGATGTAAAAAAGATGCTGAGACTCTGGAAAGAGTACAGAGAAGAGCAACAAAGATGATTAGGGGACTGGAGGCTAAAACATATAAGGAACGGTTGCTGGAATTGGGTATGTCTAGTTTAACGAAGAGAAAGACGAGGGGGGACATGATAGCAGTGTTCCAATATCTCAGGGGCTGCCACAAAGAAGAGGGAGTCAAGCTATTTTCCAAAGCGCCTGAAGGCAGGATAAGGAGCAACGGGTGGAAGCTAACCAAAGAGAGAAGCAACCTAGAACTAAGGAGAAACTTCCTGACAGTTAGAACAATTAACCAGTGGACCAACCTGCCTCCAGAAGCAGTGAATGCTCCAGCACTGGAGGTTTTTAAGAAGAAACTGGACAGCCATTTGTCCGAAATGGTATAGGGTTTCCTGCCTGAGCAGGGGGTTGGACTCGATGACCTCCAAGGTCCCTTCCAACTTTATTATTATTATTATTATTATTATTATTATTATTATTATTATTATTATTATTATTATTATTATTATTATTATTATTATTATTAAGACTGGCCATTTGCCATTTTCGTGGTCACATAACTGTGATTTACTATTTTTTTCCCCCAGAAAATGTGGGCTGATTGCTGAGCCCTCCAGATCTGATCAATGGGGAGAGCTCAGCCTTTGGAACTTTGAATCTGGGTCATAAGTAGTCCTGGGGAACTCTGTTGTATGGTTGCTAAGGGACCAGTCATAGACTGAGGATTACCTGGGCTATACATCATACGTATCTTTCTTTCATCTTCATGCATTTTCAACAATCATTCTTCTACATGATTTTTTTGTTTTCTCATGCATGCCCTCTTTTACTTCATCATTCCATCAAGCATTATTTTCCATACTTTGCATTAGTACAAGCACCTGCATTACGTTTTTGTAAAATGTCATATCCAGGAATGAGAGACGCATTCCTTCAAAATATATTTCATCAATCATCTGCATTTTTTTAAAAAAAATTATAAAATTAGCATTTAAATCCATACCATTGAATATATTTCTCCCAGGTTTTTTTTTCTTGTCTGAATGCTTCCCCCCCCCCCCGAAAGCCCACCTTTCTAAATATCTTTCAGAACCATCCAATGCAATTATTTAAACTGAAAAGCACAAGACAAAAATCTGGCAGATGATCAAATTCCAATCCACCTGTTGGGTGGATTTTGTCAGATTGTATAAGAATTCACAAAGGATCCATCGCTCGCAGACACTTGCATGAAGCTCACTTAATTTTTAAATGTGCTTGTGTGGAAATATTCCTTGTTGTAGCTTCACTATGTAGCACATGAGCTGGCATTGCAAATATATTTTTCAAACACTCTGAAAAAAGATTTTCTTGCAGCATCTGTAGTTGGTTTTATTAAAAGCAGTTTAAATTCCTGTGCCTGCAGCCTTTTGGAATTATAGAGATGGGCTTCCGAAATTTACATTTTAATTGAGGCAGAAGGCATAATAAGGGAAGGACAGCATTCACACATTACAAGGCAGAATAAATAAGATATGTATCAGCCAGAGGAAAAGAAGTTGTTTGTCATTTTTTTTTCAGTGTTTCTCTCTTGTGTTTTACTTTTTGAATACAGAAATGTGACATTTTGGTCTTTCTGGTTGGTTCTCATCAACTTACTGCAGCCAAGAGACATCTGTGTTTTTGAGAAGGTTGTCTTATTAAAATCTGGAGAACAACTTGGCACAGCAGTTAGACTTTATTTAATTGTCATTCTCATGAAGATGCAGCTGGGGATTTAAAAAAAAGAGCTCATCGTGGAAACTAGCATGTGGTTTCCAGCTTCACAGTGCTCCTCAACAAAAATCTAGACTGGTAAAACAAACATTTCTTTCATTTTACACCAGTGCCTTGGTTCTCCATAATCTTTTGATGCTCCTTAATTTGTTTTCTTTTGACATTGTACTCTGCAGCTGAATTACCAGTTATAAGCAGTTGCTTCCAGTCAGCCTGTTCATGGCTTGGTCTTGTGTCATTCTATAGACAGTCCTTTATCTGCTATAATTATTGTACAGAGCAGGGGTGTCCAACCTTGGCAATGATAAGACTTGTGAACTTCAACTCAACTGCCTTATGGCAAAATGGGTGGCAAATAAATGTAACAAACAAACAAATAAACAAACAGAGTGAGTGATTGAGTGAGTGAGAGAGAGAGAGTGAGTGAGTGAGTGAGTGAGTGAGTGAATAATATCTCAGAAATTCTGAAAGTCAAGTCTACAAGTCTTAAGGTTGCCAAGGCTGGACACCCCTGGTATTAGACCTGTATTGATATGAAATATAGCGAATGAAAAATGATATTAGGTTTCATCCAAGTATAAGTAAAAGATAGTTGAATATTTCCAGTTTGAAATATTTGGCCCTTGAAATTGTAGGAGATAACCAGGCTGAGCCCAAGGGAGGGGTCAAACGTGTTATAAGTCACAAGTCCTTGTGCACCCACAAGAGATCTAAGTTTAGCCCACCTTGAATGCCTGTCTTATCTCTCGTTCATTTCCCTTGACTGCTAGTTGGTCAGAATCTTGTAGAGAGTTTAAGCTTGCAATAAATCTTTATACTCATTTGAACTGCCTGAATCTCCTGATTTCCCCAGTACTTGACTCAAATATTTATTTCTGACCTCACTGGGATGATTTTGATGTCAGAAGAGATTGTTTCAGTATTATTGAAATTGGATTGACACTGGAACAAATTGTTCCACATACAAATCAGAGCTCTTTGGAACTTAACATACTCTAGTGAAGTTGAAACAGATTATCCCAGTGTTAGTACGACTGTTTCATAGTTAGAAAATTCTGATCCAGAAATATTTTGCACATTACTGCATACAGTATATATTTAATGATCAGGCAGTTGCATGTTAAATATATAGTTACATACCATATTTCTTTATGTTTGAGAAATCAGCCAAAATTATTTACCAGCTAATAGTTACAAGTTCAGCTCAGTATTTAATTGAATATGCCCAGAAATCTCTATTTGATGGACTAAAACCAAGGCATTTTAATTTAATGGTGCTAATATTGGATGCTCTAATTAAATAATTTTCAAATACTAAATTCCGACTTAATGTTCTGTGTAGTTGTAAAGAGCAATGTGCTTCTTCTGGGTTGACAGGATGATTTTTTATATATAATATAATTATAACATAATCTAATAATACCTAAATAAAATTTATAGCATAAAATCCATGAATAGCAAAATGATAACAGAATAACCGAGTTGGAAGGGACCTTGGAGGTTTTCTAGTCCAACTCCCTGCTCAAGCAGGAAACCCGATACCATTCCAGACAGGTGGCTGTCCAGTCTCATCTTAAAAGCCTCCAGTGATGGAGCACACACAACGTCTGAAGGCAAGCCGTTACACTGGTTAGGAAATGTCACTGTTAGGAAGATTCCTTCTTAGTTCTAGCTTGCTTCTCTCCTTGATTAGTTTCCAACTATTGATTCTTGTTGTGCCTTCTGGTGCTTTGGAGAATTGGTTGACCTCCTCTTCTTTGCAGCATCCCCTCAAATATTGGAACACTGCAATCATGTCAGCCCTACTCCTTCTCTTCACTAGACTAGACAAACCTAATTCCTGCACCCACAACTTTTGGAGGCAGGAAATTTCTCCTTAGCTCTAGGTTGGTTCTCTCCTTGATTAATTTCCATCCATTGCTTCTTGTTCTGCCTTCAGGTGCTTTGGAGAATAGCTTGAACCCCTCTTCTTTGTGGCAGCCCTTGAGATATTGGAACACTGCTATCATGTCAGCCCTTAGTCCCGTGGTGGCGAACCTATGGCACGCGTGCCACAGATGGCATGCAGAGCCCTCTCTGTGGGTGCGCGTGCCATCGCCCCAGTCCTAGGTCTTCATCTGGGTTTTATAAAACCTTTTCGCTTTAGGCCTTCACTGCCATGTGCCCCCCCCAAAAAAAGGTTCAATCAATCAATCAATTCCAACTTTGCGAGATCTTTTTTTCCCCGTGGGAATTGATTGATTGAACTTTTTAGTCCCACCCAGTCTGCCATTACTACCACAGCCATGCCTACTATATGGGCCACGCCCACCAAATTGGCCACACCCACCAATGGACCACGCCCAATCGGCACCCGATGATACATAAGTGGGTTTTTGGTTGCAGTTTGGGCACTCGGTCTCTAAAAGGCTCGCCATCACTGACTTAGCCCTTCTCTTCACTAGAGAAGGCAAACGTAATTCCTACAACTGTTCCTCATATGTTTTAGCCTCCAGCTGCCCTCTTTGTTGCTCTTTTCCCACTCTGCAGTACAGTTGTGTCCTGCAGTGGACTATATTGATATTATGGACTAAACCAGCAATTGCAAGTCTGTTCTGACTTGACGTGGTGGTGACCTATCTTTACTTGTTGGGGAAGTAAAAATTCAGAAAATTCTGTCTGCTTAAATATAGTGAATTCTCTCTCTCACACACACATACAAATGCACAAAGACTCTAAAAAGGGTAGGCTAAAATATGCAAAATATTTGTATGTATTCCGCTTGCCTCTTAACGTGCACAAACTGCTTTGCCAAAAGTAATTAAGAGTGTGAGAATAAGAAAGAAGAAGTGAAAAAAATAGCTGAATAGGTCTTTGGTCATTCGGGTTCTCTCCCGCGTAAAATTGGAAGTGTCCTGGCGACGTTTCGACGAAGTCACATTCGTCATCTTCAGGCTGGTGTCTTCAGCTTCCTGCTTCTGGGAGTAAGCAGGAAGCTGAAGACACCAGCCTGAAGATGACGAATGTGACTTCGTCGAAACGTCGCCAGGACACTTCCAATTTTACGCGGGAGAGAACCCGAATGACCAAAGACCTACATACAAACACCCGCGAAAACCTCAGAAAACAAATATATATAGATATAGATATATATATAGATATAGATATATATATAGATATAGATATATATAGATATATAGATATATAGATATAGATATATGGATAATAATTGGGGTGGAATCTGAAGCAGGAGATCCAGCCATTTTATTTCTAGCAATCATTCTAATCATAATACCTGCAAAACAAATGAAAAACAAAATTCCTCCTACCAATTTTATTTATATTCCATGCAACCCCATTTTCAGCTGCTGTGTCTTCTCAGAAGTTCATGAAATGTCATTGTCCCTCACTTTACAGCGTCCTAATTTCTCACCTGCCCCAATGACAAACTTTGCTGGAAAGTTTGTGAGCAGAAGGTGGCCGAGACCAATTTAAGGAGCGATAATGTCCTGAACAGATTGGAGAAAAAAGCGATTGTCCATCTTCAGTCCAAAGTATGAAGCTATTTTTGGCAGAGGCATCTAGCTTGTAAAGAAGGAGATGTTTTGGTTGCCAATGAAATTGGCAATGCTCTTCAGCAGTTCTCTTCCATTACAAGATGTGCTGGGCCCTGAAGGAACACCTATTAAATTGCTATTGCCCAGTGAGAGATAAATGAAGAGAACTCAGCTTGGCAAATGCAGGAACAATTGATATGTTCATTTTCCTTACAGCTTCTTTCAAAATTCTGAGAAATTATCTGACTGTGTGTGAGAGAAAAAAGTGCTTAATTTGACACACACACACACACACACACACAGAGAGAGAGAGAGAGAGAGAGAGAGAGAGAGAGAGAGAGAGAGAGAGAGAGAGAGAGAGAGAGAGAGAGAAGACTCTTGATCAAAGTTGAGAGCCAGTTGAATGTCTCTTCTTGAGCATGTTTTACCTTTATACAGCAGACCAAAAGGTCAGAAACACAGTCTTGAGCCAGAAATTTGCCTGCAAGGGGTTATCAATAGTAAAATGGAATTATTTTCTTTTTCTATCCTGAAATTCTGATCTTTTGTCATCTCCTGACCTCAGCAATACATATAACCTTTAGAATAGAATAGAATAGAATAGAATAGAATAGAATAGAATAGAATAGAATAGAATAGAATAGAGCTGGAAGAGACCTTGGAGGCCTTCTAGTCCAGCCTCCTGCTCAAGCAGGAGAATCTATACTGTCTCAGATAAGTGACTGTCTAGCCTCTTCTTAAAAACCTGGTTAATTATCCTCACTGTCAGGAAGTTTCTCCTTAATTCTAGGTTGTTTCTCTCGTTGATCAGTTTCCAACCATTGTTTCTTGTCCTGCCCTCTGGTGCTTTGGTGAATAACATGACCCCCTCTTCTTTATAGCAGCGCCTCAAATACTGGAATACTGCTATCATGTCGCCCCTATTTCTTCTTTTCTTTAGACTAGCCAAACCCAAATCCTGCAGCCATGTTTTAGTCTCCAGGCCTCTGATCATCTTAGTTGCTCTTCTCTGAATTTTTTCCAAACTCTCAACATCTTTTTTTTGTGATATGGTGACCAAACTGGGCTGCAGTATTCCAGATGTGGTCTTACTTGGGTTTTATAAAGCTGTACTGATACCTCGCATGATCTTGATTCTGTGTCTCTGTTTATACAACCCAGGATTTTATTAGCTTTTTTGGCGGTGGCTGCACACTGCTGGCTCATGGTTAAGTGATCATCCACTAGGACTCCAAGGTCCCTCTCACAGTTACTGTTTTTAAGCCAGGTCTTGTCTAATCTGTACTTGTAACTTTGATTTTTTCCTGCCTAAATGTAAAACTTTGCTTTTCTCCACATTGAAACTCATTTTGTTGGATAGGGCCCATTGTTCAAGTTTGTCAATATCTTTTTGGATCCTGAGTTTATCTTCTGGGTTTTGGCTACTCCTGCCTGTTTGGTGTCATCTGCAAATTTGATGAGTTCCCCTTCAATTCCCTCATCTAAGTCATTGATGAAGATATTGAAGAGTACTGGGCCTAAGATGGAACCTTGTAGTACCCCACTGCTTACTTCTCTCCATGTGGATGTAGTGCCGTTGAGGACTGTATGGTTTGCCAGCCAGCTACAGATCCATCTGGTGATGATGTTATCTATTCCACCTTTTTCTAGCTTACCAAGGAGTAGGTTGTGGTCTACTTTATCAAATGCCTTACTGAAGTCTAAGTATACTACATCCACAGTATTTAGCTGGTCTATTAGTTTAGTCACTATGTCGAAGAATGAAATAAGATTGGTTTGGCATGATCTGTTTTTAACAAACCTGTGCTGGCTACTGGTTATAACTTTGTTTGCTTTTAGTTGTTCGCAGCTGGTGTATTGCTAATGTTGGAATAAGTAAGAGTGAAGTACAATCCAAAGCATGGCTAAGAGAACTGGGTATTGGCATAATCTACCTTTGAAACTGTTATGAAACTAGTATTAACTAACCACCATTGAATTCTCAGGTCTTCCAAATACTAACCATATCTGATCCTGCTTAACTTTTAAGCTCAGCCAAAAGCAATCAGAAGCTACCACCTGCTGAATTTCAATAAACTGAAATATTTCAAAAGCATTTGTAGTAACTACCCATACCAAAAAGTGATTTTCTTTATTGCTGTATGAGTTTTTGACAGGGAAATGGAAGAGACAGCACTATTTTAGAGATAAATCTTGGCCCTTCTGAATACTTTAGCTTCAGCCAAACCTGCTGTAGCTAGTTTGTGGCAGCATTTGCTGATAAAGAATTATAGAAGAATTGTTTCTGTTTGCTGTTTTAGGGGTTGTCATATAATCCCCGGTAATCCTGCATGTTCTTTACATTTGAAAGTATTTTCATAAGGAAATGATAATTTCTGCTCTCTGGTATTTTTGCCTGGAAAAAGTGATTACTGATCTATTTGCAAATGTCATTTTTCACAGAACAATCATTTGGAGAAAATTCTCATGCACCTACTAGAAATTCCCAGGTGAAAGGTGGAGATTGAATAGCAGAATTCAAATATGAAAGACGTGAAGGAATTTCTGCTCTTCTTGGTCTTTCTTTCACAGTGCTAACTCAATCACTTTGGCAAAAGTAAAAAAAAAAAGCAATAAATTTCACATGGCATTATTTCTGATCTGTATTTGATCTCTGTACAATATTTAAAAAGACAGACATATTTATGAATAAAGAGTCATAGCATCCATTGGCCCAGATGCTGGATTGTGCAGCTCTGACCAGTTAATTTTCCTTTCTTTGTTCATTTTCACTTTTTATCTCCCAAACTAGAATCTATTCAGTGCAATATTTTTAACATAATAAATTTATCTAGCAAGCTTTACAAAGGTTGCATTATAATTTCAAATACATAATCCTTAATGATATTAAAATAATGCTACAGGTATCCTCATTCATTACATTTACTAGGAAATTAACAATTATGGTGGGTTGCCAGCCTTCGTAACTAAACCAGACAAGAAATATGATCAGATGTATCGTGAGTTCTACACAAACAGAATCTTGCAAGTCTGAAAATAGAAATCTCCCAGTTTTGCAGTTTGAGAACTTGCAAGCGGAGGTCCCTTCTGAGTCTCTTTCTCTACCCGTTATCCAACTTTGGGCTATGGCTTCTCTTATCTGACCATTCCTTGGGCAGTATCTGTTCCCCTACAGCAGACATGTCAAACACAAGGCCCAGGGGCTGGATGCGGCCTGCGAAGTGGTTTCATGTGGCCCGCGAAGCCATCCTGGAAACAGTGAGGGAACAGCCCCCACTGCCATGGCCCTGGCCCAGGCCAGCCGGGAGCCAATGTACAATTTTGTGGTGGCCATCTTGGCACTTGCCCCGGTGGACCATGCCTTGGCACTTTCCCCGGCCCCACCCCCTTCTGCCAGAGACTCTCAGATCTGTCCCACTCCTGCCCAGGTCCCCATAGGCACCCTTGACATGAATGATGTAGAACTGGCCATGCCCACCCAGTAGGCCACACCCACTCCATCCACGCCCACCCAGTAGGCTGTACCCACTCTGGCCACACCCACACCCTCCCAGGGCAACCACAATGCTGATGCGGCCCTCAGTGAAATTGAGTTTGACACCCCTACCCTACAGCCTCATCTCCCGAGATCATTCCCATGTAGTATATAACAGTTCACCCAAAAATACCCCCCTTTACTTATAGATAGATAAGAAGAATTAGAATTTAAGTTGTGGTTTATTAATTATTTGAACTTCTTCATAAAATATAGTGGCACTGCGAATAATTGGCTAGAATTAATGCCACCGTATTGTAGAGAGGGCTTGAGGCTTGGCAGATGGTGTTTTTTTAGGCATTTACTCAGTTATGAGTAATAACTGAGATAAAGTAGCTAGCTCTTTGGTGTCATGTTCTATCTGAATATATCAAACCATCAGTATATTTGTATGCAGGGAATAGTAGCTGCCAGCAGCAGATAGACAGGCAAGCTCTTAATTTTCTATTGGATTGTTATCATTTCTTTGATACCCTGGATCTTCCCTTCTTTGTATTTGGTTAATTGCATTCTACATTGTTGATTTTGTAAGCCACTGAGAATATGACAACGGAAGAGCAAATTATCATTTAAATGTGCACAGTGCAGTAACTTTCCAGAAACTGGGCACTCTATGGGCAATTACAACCAGACAGGAAGCATGACTAGATAAGTTAATTCTACTTTATTATAAGTCTACATCAGGCGTAGGCAACCTTGGCTCTTTTATGACTCATGGACTTCAACTCCCAGAATTCCTGAGACAGCATAGCTTGAGGTCCATGAGTCATAAAAGAGCCAAAGTTGTCTACCCCTGGTCTACATTATCAGAATTTTGCAAATATGTAGGTACAAATCTCCCGCTGTCATGTTTAACCATCTGATCAAGTAGTGTAGATCAGGGGTAGTCAACCTTGGCTCTTTTATGACTCATGGACTTCAACTCCCAGCTAAGCTGGCTCAGGAATTCTGGGAATTGAAGTCCACGAGTCATAAAAGAGCCAAGGTTGACTACCCCTGGTGTAGATCCTTCCTAAATTTATTTCTCTGACAATTGAGCCTTCAAGAGCTGCCCTTTCCTTATCTGATTGTTTCCTAGGCAGCATCTCTTTCCTTTGTCCCCCAAAGTCATTGACATCCTAAAATGTAATTTGGAAAAAATATATTTTGAAGTAGAATAGTTTTAAAATGTGTGATTTACAATAACATACATATAGAATTTCATTATTAGGGATAGGTTAAGGACCACAATAAAGATATTTTGTATTTGAGGATAATATGTATATAAACTTTGCACATATTGTTCACAAGGAAGAGAATAGAAAGGGTCTAGGAATGAATGCTTACAAGAATGGTATGGACCTAAACAGTTCTTTTTTTGTAAAACAAAAAAAGGTGCTGGAACTCACACACGTCATACAACCCGCCTTGCCTACCCTACAAGGTTCCATCCCAAAAAGGTGCTGGAACTCCGTTCTGGGCGTTCTATGACAAAAAAAAGCCCTGGACCTAAAATAGCTTGATCTGAATATTCCAAGTTAAACCAGCTCTTAAGTACCCAATACAATAACACCAAGGTCAACTCTATCAACCAATTGGAGAATAAATGCATATACAATTTTTATTCATTATCCCAGCCATTTCTTCCACAATAAAGCTGGATGGGAATATATTTCTATTGCTTCCTGGTACAGGTTACTCCTCAATTTATGACCACAACTGAGCCCAAAAGTTCTGTTGCTAAGTGAGACATTTGTTAAATGAGTTTTGCCCTATTTTATGACTGTTCTTGCCACAATTAAGTGAATCACTGCAGTTGTTAAGTTAGTAACACAGTTGTTAAGTGAATCTGACTTTCCATTGATTTTGCTTGTCCGAAAGCCACAAAAGGGGATGACATGTTGCCAAACTTCAGTGGCCAAATGGCTGAATTTCGATCACATGCCTCTGGGGATGCTGCAACAGTTGTAAGTGTGAAAAACATTCATAAGTCACTTTTTTCAGTGCCTTTGCAACTTCGAATGATCACTAAACGAACTGTTGTAGGTTGAATACTACCTATATGTTCTTTCTTGAAAACAATAAGCCTTTTAAGTTGGTGGGTTTTCTCCTATTCATTTTTCTTTTACTATCCTCACTAATAGCAACCGGAGAAATCCTGGGATATTGTGTGCTCAACTGTGAGGAGGGGGGGGGAGATATTTTCCCAAATTACTGCTGATTGTGGGTGAATTCTGAAATAAACAGTTTGCTTACTGTTGGTGATTGAATGACTACTTTTTGCTGAGTAAGTGGAAACTGTACTGAGCGGGGGTGGGTGGGTGGGGGGGGGGAAAGCAGGGGTCTGATGAGGCAGTTTGGCAGGGCAATTTAAGGGAACATCCTTAAAATATTCCCTCTAAAGTGAAGGTTCATACTTGAGAGCATGGGAAAGGAACAAGAAGAAATACAAGCGTTTCCAACAATGGCTTTAAGCCACAAAAGTGCTGATGAACAGGACTCTGTAATTATATTCTGAAAGGTTTTGTTTATCTTCCTACTCCAATTAACCTGACATGTATTTCCAGCAAATGGAAGTTCATAACAGTCCTTGAACAAAGTAGCCAAGATTGGAGTGGTACATATTCGCAATTTCAGCTACTTAAGAAACAGGGAAGATTTATCAGTTCCAGGAAGAAAACTCTGCAATGGAAATTGACAGTGAAAGAAGCTTTCTCAAACAAGATAGTCCCCCCAAAAAAGTGTTAGGTCCCACACAACTAGGCAAGATCAAGGAAGTAATTACTGCATACAGGTTTCATTCAGTAAGGTATCTTTAATATTACCCTTTGGGTAAAAAGAAAATCTTGGAAAGTGTGAGAGGACTTTTCAGTCCCCATTTATAGTGAGGTCATTAAGGCGGAATCTCTTTCAATGCTCTTTCAATGCTTCTTCAGGAATTTCTTTCCAACTGGGCTGAGCTGCTCTTTACAGGAGAAGCTGCCAACAGATTCACCTTTTATCTTTTGATTTTTATGTCTATTTTTTTCCCCTTCCATTACTTTGTCAGCCTCTTCGTAATCTCTCACACAGAGAAGCCAAATAGATAAAAATTGCAACCAGAAGCAAAAGACATAGAAAACATTCTGAAGATATTTTTTTCTGAATGAACTCAAAAATTGTATGAGGCCAGTATTGTAGGCTCTGTTGAACAAAAGAATTTCTGAGTGTTTAGGGTGTCACTGCAGGACAAGAAACAGGATGGTGGATTTTTTTTATGAGAAAATTCACACTAATTGGTAATTCACTGCTATGCAGAACTGAAATAAAATGTATGCCAGCCAGACGCTTAGGCTTGTGAAGTGTGGTCTCTGCCAAGAACAAGGAGCGAGAACACAACAAAATACTTTCCAAGGTTTATAAAATTCACTGACAAGTATCCTTCCTGCTAATACATGTGGCAGTGAATATTATATAAAATAACTTTACTTGGCTCACCATGTACTGTGAAAATATCAGGGAAAGTTCAAGTCCAGGATGCTATACTGGTACTGATAAATCTGTTTTTTGGGGTCAAGGAATAGATTATCTACATCAGTGTTTCTGAACCTTGGCAACTTTAAGATGAGTGAACTTCAACTCCCAGAATTCCCCAGTTCTCATGCTGGGGATGAGAAATACCCAGGAATTGGGCATGGCTAGTCTAGAGAAAAGAAGGACTAGGGGTGACATGATAGCAGGGGCTGCCACAAAGAAGAGGGGATCAACTTAGTTTCCAAAGCACCAGAGGGCAGGACAAGAAACAATGGATGGAAACTAATTAAGGATAGAAGCAACCTAGAATTAAGGAGAAACTTCCTAACAGTGAGAACAGTTAACCACTGGAACAGCTTGCCTTCAGAAGTTGTAGGTGCCTCATCACTGGAAGTTTTTAAGAAAAGATTGAACAGCCACCTGTCTGAAATGGTATAGGGTCTCCTGCTTGAGAAAGGGGGTTGGATTAGAAGACCTCCAAGGTCCCTTCCAACTCTATTCTGATTGATTGATTGAACTGTGAGAGTTGTAGTTTACAGATCTTAAAATAGACTAGGTTGAGAAGCACTGATCTAATAACAGAATAATAGAGTTGGAAGGGACATTGGAGGTCTTCTAATCCAACCCCTCTCAAGCAGGAAATCCTATACCATGTCAGACAAATGGTTGTCTAATATATATTTAAAAATCTCCAGTGTTGGAGCATCCACAACTTCAGGAGGCAAGCTGTTCCACCAATTAATTGTTCTAACTTTCAGGGAATTTCTCCTTAGTTCTAGAATCTAGACAATGAAATGCTAGTATAAGATTGATTCTTCTTAATAATAATAAAGTTGGAAGGGACCTTGGAGGTCATCGAGTCCAACCCCCTGCTCAGGCAGGAAACCCTATACCATTTCGGACAAATGGCTGTCCAGTCTCTTCTCAAAAACGTCCAGTGTTGGAGCATTCACCGCTTCTGGAGGCAGGTTGTTCCACTGGTTAATTGTTCTCACTGTCAGGAAGTTTCTCCTTAGTTCTAGGTTGCTTCTCTCCTTGATCAGTTTCCATCCATTGCTTCTTGTCCTGCCTTCAGGCGCCTTGGAGAATAGCTTGACTTCCTCTTCTTTGTGGCAGCCCCTGAGATATTGGAACACTGCTATCATGTTCCCCCCTCACCCTTCTCTTCATTAAACTAGACATACCCAATTCCAGCAACCGTTCCTTATATGCTTTGGCCTCCAGTCCCCTAATCATCTTTGTTGCTCTTCTCTGTACTCTTTCTAGAGTCTCAACATCTTTTTTACATCACGGTGACCAAAACTGGACACAGTATTCCAAGTGTGGCCTTACCAAGGCATTGCAAAGTGGTATTAATACTTCACATGATCTTGATTCTATCCCTCTGTTAATGCAGCCCAGCACTGTGTTGGCTTTTTTGGCAGCTGCAGCACACTGCTGGCTCATATTTAAGTGATTGTCCACTAGGACTCCAAGATCCCTCTCACAGTTATTACTATTGAGCAAGGTACCCCCTATACTATATCTGTACATTTGGTTTTTCTTGCCTAAATGTAGAACCTTACTTTTTTCACCATTTAATTTCATTTTGTTAGATAGCACCCAGTGTTCAAGTCTATCCAGGTCCTCCTGTATCTTAAGTCTGTCTTCTAAAGTGTTGGCTATTCCTGCCAGCTTGGTGTCATCTGCAAATTTGATGAGTTCCCCATCTATCCCCTCGTCCAAATCATTGATGAAGATGTTGAAGAGCACTGGGCCTAGAACAGAGCCCTGGGGCACCCCACTACACACTTCCCTCCATGTAGATGCAGTTCCATTGAGGACCACATGCTGAGTATGGCCGGTCAGCCAGCTATGAATCCATCTGGTGGTGATGCTGTCTAACCCACATTTTTCTATCTTATTGAGTAGTAGGTTGTGATCTACTTTATCAAATGCCTTACTGAAGTCTAAGTAAATTATATCCACAGCATTCCTCTGATCCACTAATTTTGTCACTTGGTCAAAGAATGCAATAAGGTTTGTCTGGCATGATCTGTTTTTGGCAAACCCATGTTGGCTTTTAGTAGTGATTTTGGTTGCCTCTAGGTGTTCGCTGATTCGTTGTTTGATTATTTTTTCCAGAATCTTCCCAGATATTGAGGTCAGGCTGATAGGTCTGTAATTTCCTGGATCCATTTTTTCCCCTTTTTTGAAGATGGGAACTACATCAGCTCAGCTCTTTTCTAGTCCTCTGGTAGTTCCCAGTGCTCCAAGACCTTTGAAAAATATAGTTCAGTGGTTCTGAGATCACATCTTATTCTTAAGGACTGGTAGAAAATAAGATTACCTCCTAACTTGATTTGGGACCAGGGGTGGGTTTTAAACTGAACTCCTTTTTGGAGATGTTTGTGTGTGTGAAAATGAAAAAAAAACTTGAAGTAAGGATCCATGAGAAATATTTGTGCATTGTAGAAAAAGGGAGTGTTGCTAAAATGGGGCTTCATAAACTACTTGATGAAAAATCATTCCATCTCATAAAGTTCATGGCTTTCATTGTCTAATGGACTAATATTCAAGAGTATGGGAAATAAACGAGAAGAACTTGAACTCTTTGAATAGAAAAAACAAATTTCATTTAGAACGGTCACTTGATGGAGCATTGCACACAACCACAATATAGCAACTGAGGGATGCATTTTATTCAAAGCAACAAATCAACTGAAAATGAGAAGGAGAAGCTCTGTATGTTAAATATTCCTGAACAGGTCATCCATGCAAGTGACCTTGGCAATGCTACAAAGAACATCTGGATTAAAATAATCCTGGAGGAAAAAATAAATCCAATGCTGTAGTAGCTGTGCAGAGTTTACTGCCAGATCAAGGAGAAGATGTGGATAATGCTTTCCAAAAGCAAATTGGAGATCTTTCAAAAAGGCCTGGAGGCATGGTGATGGAAAATTTTAATTATCCCAACATCTGTCGAGAGACAAACTCTGCCAAGCATGATCTTCTCAGAAAATTCCTGACTTGTCTTTCTGACAGCTTTTTTCCTTCTGAGGATGGAGAAAGTCACAAGAGAATTTGTTACTCTTGACTTCATACTAATCAATTAGAAAGTTGTAAATGAGGAAGTAGAACTAGCAGGAACACTTGGGGAAAAGTGACCATATATTCTAGACTTCTTGATTTTGTGGAAAACTAAAACAAAGTAAAGTCAAACATTTATCCCGAACTTCAAAGAAGCAGATTTTAATAACCTTAGACCATTGGTGAATATAATCCCATTATAGAAGAAGCTAATGGAGAAAGATGTTTAAGAAGGGAGGGAAGACTTAGGAAAGGAGAGAGCAGAAGCATTTTGTAGAAGCAAGAATTTACACACATTTTAATTGGGTCAAGAATGAGGAAAGCAGAAGAATTCAATGTGGTTACAGGAAAGGGAAAGAGAGAACGAGAAAGAGAGAATGAAGGGGCCAGTCCATAAAGGAAGAATATTAATTCTGAAACAGTAAATGGTATCAGGAAAATGAAATCGCAAAATGAACTGTGGGTAGTATACAGGTCTCCTTAAGTATGTATACAATAAAAGAAAAAGAAAAGAATAAGCATGCCATTTGTTCAGTGAAGATGGCAAAATGTAAGTAACAAAGAAAAATAGAGATATGCTGTTTCTATTTTGGTTCAGTCTTCTTCGACATCAACCCTTGGGTGCCATTAAGGCATTATGATGAAGAGGATAAAAAGGCAGGGATAATGCTTGAGACTGGTAGAAAGAAACTTTCAGAATGTTTCTTTGATCTTTTGTATTTAAAATTCCAGGACCACATCAATTATGTCCTAGAACAGGGGTCCCCGAATTGTGGTCTGCCGCCCGGTACTGGGCCATTGCCTGTTGGCCACCTGGTCCCGGGAATAACTGGTGAGCCCCACCCCACTTGTGGTAGCACTGCCGTGCAGGCACTAGCAGCCCCATTTGCACATGTGTGGGGACGCTAGCACCGCCACCAGCATTATGCAGGTGCAAGCGGCCTGTTTGCACATGCACGCATGCACCAGCGTGTGTGCTGTGGGCATGCGCAGCCCATTTGTTCTAGTGCCACAATTGTGTGTGTGCCCATTTGTGCACATTTCCCAGCTTCTCCCTTCCGGGCCATCAAGCCGGAAAGATTGGGGAACTCTGTTCTAGAAGAAGGAAAGGTTGATGAAATACCTCTGAAATTTTTTTGAGAATTGCTAGCATGTTGGAGGAGTGAAGGGAGTCAATTCTTGTCCCTATCCATCACTTCTCCCAAGGAACAATCAGAAGCTGGAGGAGAACCACAAAGAAAGAGGATTTTTGGGGGCCTGGATTGATAAGATTGGGGGGAAAGGTTGATGTCAAAACACAAGAATTCCAGCATACTGTACGCTTTTATTTATAGGTAATTCAAAGCTTTTAGAGATTGTTGACTTCCTACCTTTCGTGCTTCTGATGTTATGGAAAAGATGATTGTGTCTTCTAAGGAGGGTCTGCTCATGGATTGTATGTACATATTGGTCATATTCTCGGGATGAAAATACTTAATAACATCACTTTTAAAAAGGGAAAGGAGAAGGACCCAGAGAAAAGGGAACCGGTCAGTTTGACATTGACACTCAAGAAGATTTTAGAGCACATCAAAAAGAGATTATTCTGTAAGCTCTTTGAAAGCTTGGATTTGTAAGAATGGAATCTTACCTGACTAAATTTACTGCCTTTTTGATGTGTTACTTCCTGAAGGGATTATGAGAATGCTTTAGACAAAATATATATCTTGACTTCAGCAATGTGTTTAATAACATACAGTATCTTACGACATGCTGATTAGCAAGGTAATTTACAGATATAGGATGAAAAAACTGACTTGATGTCAAAGATATTGGAAATGTATTTCATTGTAAATTGAACATAAGCAGAATATTAATAAGGGAGGACCTGCACATACTCTTGGGGGAGAT
The DNA here is from genome assembly GCF_001527695.2 of Protobothrops mucrosquamatus. Lineage (NCBI taxonomy): Eukaryota > Metazoa > Chordata > Lepidosauria > Squamata > Viperidae > Protobothrops > Protobothrops mucrosquamatus. The sequence goes on along the minus strand of NW_015389457.1, from coordinate 155,549 downwards.
TGTTTCATAAAGTGGGGGCAGCCCACTTCTGTACACTTGTCAATTTCCTGTAAGTGGAGGCAGGCTGTAGTGAAGTGAAAGATGACCAAAAGTCCATATAACAGGTGAAAATGCAAAATGGTAGAACTGGCATTTCTATCATTAATGCTGTTTAGAAAATTGGAAGACCCAGCACCTGAATCTAGCTAAGACTGTGCTTTGTTAAATTGAGGTATGTCTAATTGCACAGTTGGATTAGCAGCTCAACTCATAGAGGACCATCCCTCTTCTTTCTTCATTGCAAACTAGAAAAGTGTTTTGTTGTGTTGTGTTTTCCCTAGCAAGGAGAAATGCCTAGTTTCTTAGAATGAAATGGAAATATGATGTGAGTGATCTAAATGGATTTAGATCTTCAAACATTTTGTTTCACTGCATTTCTTCTCTATTTTGGAGCATCTATAAGAGATGAACAACACAGTTATTCCAAACTATTTCATAGAAATTCTTTCCTACAGAAAAAAAAAAACTGTTGAAGCAGCTATCCACATAAGCTTTGTTTATGGAGGAAAACTACCACATCCAGCTGAGCATGACATAGAATAATCCAGACAAAGCTCAGTTCTTTATTTGCTTGTACTCAGTAGACAGAATCTTGCCAGAGTAAACCTTTTGAAACAGTTTATGTCCAGGATGTGAAAGGTCTGTAGATATTTTCTCAGTCCTGTTTCTGATTTGTGCAATGTACAAATCCTCAATGGAAGGCAGGCTAATTGCAATTGTTTTTTGCCATGTAATAAACAAACAAACAAACTCTCCACCAGCTGTGGGCTATGGCCTCTCTTATCTGATGCTTCCTAGGCAGCACCTCTCCCCCCACCCATTTCCCACAGTTGTTCCCACATACCATTCCAGTTTCCTGTCTTTTCCTCCCCTTTTCCTCCTGTTTGCTATAGAGGGCAAGATAAATATAAATAGAAAGTAACATTTGCCTCAACCCCACTTAGTGCCTTAATGCTTGTAATGTTTGAGGAGATACATTTCAGAAGAGTTGAGCATCACTTTGGAGACCGAGTTATACACAGTCCGATTCAATTTGGTGTTTAGTTTTCATTTCAAATGATCTTTTGTTCCCCTTCAAACTGAGGTGAAGTACATTGACCAGAGTCTGTTCTGTTAACATGTGCTACCTTGCCTTCTTGGAACATCAATTTGCGCACACAGAAGTTGCTCCAATCTTGTCAGCTCTGATGAGACAAGGACATAAGTTGCAGACATTGTCAGTGCATATCAGACAGATTCATCACTTCAGTCTTGGCCTGCCAAGGTCTCAGTAGGTTTTTGTAATGACTTAGTAAAAAGCTCGTGAAAATGAATTCATTGTGTGCAAAGTTGTCGGCTGACTCTACTCTCAGAATCCCAGATTTTGTCTCACAAGCAGAGAAAAAAAAAACATATTTTTTGTTAAATCAATATTTATATAATTGCTTATTATGACTGGGAAGAACATGTTCACAACATCTTAAAGAATTTTCTATGCAATTCTAGGAAAAGCTGCCTGGAATCATTTTGACACAAAATAGGTGGCAAATAAATTTCATAATAAAAAACAACAACATCATAATAAAAAGAAGCTGTTTTAAGAAGCTGCAAACAGGTTCTTCATTTTGATTGGGAGCAGCCCAGATAAATTCAGAGTCTCAGTCTCTCTCTCTCTCTCTCTCTCTCTCTCTCTCTCCCTCTCCCTCTCCCTCTCCCTCTCCCACACACAAATATGTGTATGTGAGTATGTACAGTATTTGTAACTGAACCCTAAAAGGAATAAATGATAAGGAGTTGAAAAGGAGACCTTGCACTCTAATATAGCTGCAAACATAGACTTTATGAATCAAGATAGAAGAGCGGATCACACATTCCTTCCTAAATATTACTAGGGCTGCCATCTATATACCACAAGTATTGCTTGGAACTACTACATATTTCTTTGCCATCTTTGCTCATTTGCTTTTGTCGGGAGGCACTAATTTATACTTCCCAAAAGCTCAATTTTGTGTATATCCTTCCTAATGAGAAAGATGAGAGGAGAAAAAAAAAACTGTTCAGTTTGTGTGGCTCCACAGGACTTGTATGTGTAAAATCTGTACATTTGGGAGGGCCACATCCATGTTTGTGTAATCAAGATCTATGAAAAGTTTATGTGTAAGGACATGCACATGGATGTCAACAATGAATGGGGTCCCAACTAGGATATACAGTGACTCTGCTTACTATTGACATACAGCCTTCAGCAGACTTGCTCTAAATCAGTGCTACTTTGAGGACGAGACATATTCTTGAGGGCTTAACTCAAGAATTATCTCTGTTGGGATGCAGGCGGGCTTCATTGCAGAAGCTGTGAAAAATCTGGAGAATTGTACTTTAGTGGAACGACTGAATGGATGTTGACGTCAGAACCATCCAAAGAGGGAGCAAAAGATTTAAATGGAGACTTGTGTTTGATGACACAAGACATAAATTATATATTACAAAGGCAGGATCAAAATCTAATCATCATCATGTCAATGCTGCAATCTGCATACTTGCATCAAACATTGGATTGCAAGTGGCTATAGGTAGTTCTCAAGTTACAACAATTCGGTCAGCAACAGTTTGAAGTTACAATAACACTGAAAAAAGTGACTTACACTTACAACCATCATAGAAGCCCCATGGTCATGTGCTCAAAATTCAGATATGCCTGTATTTATGACATTTGCAACATTAAGCCACTTCTGTGGCAAAAACAGTCATAAAATTGGAATTTTGCAATCCAATCTTGATGCAAGTATGTTGATTGCAGCATTAATAGGCAATAGCCTACAGATAGTCCTCAACTTATGACCACAACTGAGCCCAAAATTTCTGTTGCTAAGTGAGACATTTGTTAAGTGGATTTTGCCCTATTTTACAAGCTTTCTTGCCGCAGTTGTTAAGTGAATCACTTCAAGTGTTAAATTGGTAACACAATTGTTAAGTGAATCTGGTTTCCCCATTGACTTTGCTTGTCAGATTGTCAGGTTACAAAAGGGGATCACAGGACCCTGGGACACTGCAACCGTCATAACTATGAGTCAGTTGCTAATTGTCTCAATTTTGATCCTGTGACTATGAGGATGCACCATTGACATGGTGATGATTAGATTTTGATCCTGCCATTTATATCCTCACTTAACAACCATTTTGTTTAGCAATGGAAATTCTTGTCCCAATTATGGTCATGTCAAAGACTATCTGTAATATGCATAATGACATCTTTCTCTGTCCATCATGGTTTGCTGTTGTTGTCAATGATTGATGTTTTGTCAAGATTAACCATAGAGGTAGTTTTGAGGAGAGGATTTTGTACCACTCTGTTTTCTGCTTTGATACAACTGAGTTCCTGGCACAATCATTATAATGCGCAAATCTATTAGGAGTGGGGCAGAATAAATGCTAATAATAAATGCAATAAAACAATATTGAGTTACTTAGAATGGAAGGAATTCCACTGAGCCCTCATATATAGCCAAACTCTCCTTGTTTTTTACTGAGAAGTAAGTCAAATTGAATTAAACGATAAACTGAACAAGAACTAACAGGCAATTCTGTCTCAGTGCGTTTAATGCTTGGAGAGATGGAAGAGAACACGTAAGGATATAGAAGCAACAGAGAGGAAACTTATGTTTTTAATTCTCTTTTTTGCCAGTGATAGTTGCATTTCCTGAAAATATGATGTTTTTAAAATGTACAAAAGGACATAAGAAAAAAGGATGCTGGAGACACAGACTGTTCCTTATTATGCAGCTGCCTTTTATGCTTTATGATATGAAACAAAACATTTTTAAATTGCAGTAAGGAAACAAAATAAGTAAAGTAAATCTGCAAAATATACATTCCCCAATAAATTGGGGGGGGGGAAACATTTTAATGTGACCATGATATAAATATGATTTTTTTTCATAATTACAAAGAGATTTTCTTCTTAAGCCCTACTACATCTAGAACTTAACTGTTCAGCACACTCATGATTACCAATAAAATAAAGTATGCAATCTAGTTCCCAACTGAACTGAGACAACCATTTAAAAAAAAGAAAAGTATTGTTTCTATAAGAAATTAAGAATTATAGTTCAAAAGAAGCCCAATTCAGACCTTATTTCAATAGGGTACAATAATTACAACACACATACAATAAACATTTATTGCACAATAATTCACATTCTTCATTCTCTCAGTTTGGTTTTAACTAAAATAATATGAAAAATGAATTTCAGTAGCGGCATGCACAGAATTCTGCCATATTTTTGTTCTTTTCCTTGCCCCACTTCCATTCTTTGCATTATTTGCAAATATACATCTTGCAGACTCTCTAAGTACATATCCACAGAAAATCAGTTGCAGGAGAAACTGATTATGATTGGTCCAAATCAATCCACTGCAGGATGGAAGTATCTTCACTGAAGAAAAATCTTCCATGCTATATTAATCTACTATACTGGTCCAGTTTGAATTGAATGATAAGATTTTTTCAACTCCCCCCCCAAAAAGAAACAATGGTTGGAAACTAATCAAGGAGAGAAGCAGCCTAGAATTAAGGAGAAATTTCCTGGCAATTAGAACAATTAATCAGTGAAACGACTTGCCTCCAGAAGTTGTGGGTGCTCCAATACTGGAAGTTTTTAACAAGAAATTGGGCAGCCATTTCTCTGAAACGATATAGGGCAGTGATGGCGAACCTTTTAGAGACTGAGTGCCCAAACTGCAACCCAAAACCCACTTATACATCGTCAGGTGCCGGGTGGGTGTGGCCCATTGGGTGGGTGTGGCCCATTGGGTGGGCGTGGCTGCAGTGGTAACAGCAGACTGGGTGGGACTAAAAAGTTCAATCAATCAATCTTTTTTTTTTCCACGAGAAGTTAAAATTGACTGATTGATTGAACCTTTTTTTTTGTACTGTACATGGTGGCAGAGGCCTAAAGCGAAAAGGTTTTATAAAACCCAGCTGAAGGCCTAGGACTGGGGTGACAGCGCACGTGCCCACAGAGAGGGCTCTGAGTGCCACCTCTGGCACCCGTGCCATAGGTTCACCACCACTGATATAGGGTTTCTTGCCTGAGCAGGAGATTGGACTAGAAGACCTCCAAGACCCCTTCCAACTCTGTTGTTGAGTTATTCTGTTATTGCCACCACACCCAGCCAACACTCCTACCTATGGGAGGATCAGAATCTTTGTTCCTAATCCAGCACCTGTAGCAATACCCCGTACTGGATATCCTTATGACTACACAGGCAGTATTTCCATATTTTCCAATTTTCCTTAACTCTTTACTTTCTGCCCTTTCACCAGTATCTTCATTTTCTGTAATTTTTGTCCTGTGTTAAATCTTCCTTCACCTAACTCTGTTTTTCTTCTCTACAGCTAGTAGTTTTTCTTTCCTTGTTTTGTTTCCTATTTTATTGTTGATCCTTCATTAGTATTTAGATGATTTATTAAAGTTCTGCAATATTGCAGGAGCCAAATTAGAAACTGGGAGTGAGACAGCAAATCCAGACAATTCTAAGATAATGTAAATACTAGTGACTTTTTAAAAACTGGTAGAAATTCTTACTTGATTGAAACAATGATGGCCTCCATCTAAATGTCTAAGGACAAGAGCTTCCCGTAACATTGTCCTCCAATTAAGAATTGTTGATATATAAATAGTCTTTGAGAAATGGAGATTTTATTTAAGAAGATTCTTTCTTACTTAATACACTCTATCAACAATCCATCTACCAGATTCCTGAACTCGGGATTCTTTTGTTATAATCTTATTTAATTCTCTGATACTATTTTTTTTTAACTGAAGTTGAGGGGTGCATTAGAACTCATTTATAATTCTGAGCTGAGTTTTCAATGTGCACTTTAGGTTATTATTAGCTAGAAGTACTTCTTTTTCAATTTTGTCTTCTAAAACATCCTTAGGCTTAAAAGTCTTTCATATCTGCTTAATGAAGTTTGATGTTCATATATTTGGTTAATGAATTTTGATGTTCTAGTAGACAGTACTGGGACTCAGGGAGATTTCAAACGGTCCATTTATTTCTGAACTAATCATGTGGTTTATTCTGCTTGAAAGGACTGAACAGAGGCCTTATTGTAAGGTCAAAGAGAAGAAGCATCAACCCAAATACTTAGGTCGTGGGTAATATTTCCTTTGAGCCCCAATAGCAACTAAGCAGATATTGAAAGGATTGAATTAGTAGTACATAGCGATAACACCATATGAGAGCATGACTTTTGGGGAACTTACTATCAAGTTAATTATCTTAGCTAAGTTTGGTTGGAGTCATACAGTAAAAATCTTTCATGTTCTTAAAAATGATAATAATAGAAACAATAGCATATGGAAAGAAGAAAAATGATTCTAAATAAGTGCACTGAAAAATAGAAGAGTGCTTCAGTTAGGCTTGTCTTTTGGCAATTTTGCAGACATGTTAATTTAGGTTTGTTAAAAATGAAATTGAAGTAGGTTGCCTTTAGCATTTTCTTGAAAAATTGGGGGTTGTTGTTGTTGTTTTTGGTTTCCCCATTTAATTTCCATCAGAGTTTCCTTCTGGTCTTTAATCAAAGTATTAGAATATAGAATCCTAGGGATGGAAGGGACCTCAGAGGTATTCTAGTCCACCTCCATGCTTAAAGCAAGAGACCATACTGATCAAATAGTTGTCCAATCTCTTCTTGAAAATCTCCAATGATGGAGCATCCACAACTTCCAGAGGTAAGCTGTTCCACTGATTAATTTTTCTCACAATCAGCAAATTTCTCCTTACTTCTAGATTGGATCTCTCTTTAACAAGTTTCCACCCATTACTTCTTCTCATGCCTTCTGATGCATCTGACAGCTCTTCTTTGTGACAGCTCCTTAAGTACTAGAAGACAGTTATCTTGTCCCCCCAGTCCTTGTCTTTGATAAGCTAGATAAACTCTTTCAACCATTCATCATGCAATTTAGCCTCCAGACTCTTTATCATCTTTGTTGTTCTTCTCTGCACACTTTCCAGAGTCTCAGCATCTTTTTTGTGTGTTGGTGATAATCAAGTTAACTATGAGATACACCAAAGTGTGAACATATGAAAAGTTGTAAGGCCATTTCAGTGCAGAAGACAGATTGGCTTATTGTGATAAATAGCCAAGAGTCTTACCATATACCCTTGAGGTAATTTTCTGATATCAAGTTAATGAAATTGCTTGCCTTCAAGGTGTCATAGCACCTTGGCTGTTTTGTGAAGGAGGCTGCAACTAAACTTCTATTGAAACTAGTCCTCACAGTTTTTGCAGGATCATCTAATTTATTATAATGTAGGCGATTTGATGCTACTTTAACCAAAAGCATTTTTTTAAGTATTCTGAGCTCCTGTGGAGTTATAATGATGGGCTGATGCATAAAAAGTTACCTTCTACTAAGTCAACCCTTTCCTTATCTTTATTACTGATGGCTTACCTAATGAGAGTTTTTATTTTGAAAAATGAATGAAAAGAAGTTCCCATGTTCTGCCTTTTCCCTGCTGTACATAGGAATTTTGAGTTTAACATAGTTTTAGATGAAGTGACTTGAGTTTGATTGTTAAATCTTAAAGGCCTTCCTGTTGCATGTCTATTTTTAAAATGGTCAGGAATCTATCCATGATAGTGTGACAATTTGGAAATATAGTAGGGAGGAAGAAGAAAGCATCATTATTAAGACATGGAGATCTGAAAGTGTTTAGCATAAGGTCTTTAATGGCCTCATCTAAAGTTACAGTAAGGGAAGGAAGGAATATATTTCAAAAGTCAGCACAGCCCACTTACCCCTTAGCAGTTAGCAAATCTAATGAAGAACCCCTTGATCCCTCCAAGAAAGTCAAAAACATTTAAAATATTTTTCCATTTAAGTAAGCCAATCATGCTAACAAGTTCCTCTTCATATTCCTACCTTAAAAACTATTTTTCAGCTGGTAAACCTGAAAACAGGACTGTCGAAAGCAGGGCATCGTCAGGGATGGGGCCAAAAAATCAAAATGATAGGCACAACCACACAATCGAGGTCTTATTTCTTTTTATGTAACCATATTGTTACAACTATCATCTTAACTTGTTTAAGCCTTCATCTGGTTGAATGGCTATTATAGTCACACAAAACTTCAGGATGTTCTCTTTAATAAAAAAAAGATCCTAATATACCACTAACTAGAAATCTTTACAAAACAGAACAGCATTCCATAGTCTTCCATTTCATCTTACTCCTTTAAGAATGTACTCAAGACTTACAACCACAACTGAGCCCAAAATTTATGTCGCTAAGTGAGAAATTTGTTAAGTGAGTTTTGCCCCATTTCATGACTTTTCCTGTGACATTTGTTAAGTCAATCACTGCAGTTGTTAAGTTAGTAACCTAGTTGTTAAGTGAACCTGGCTTCCACCATCGACTTTGCTTGTCGGAAGTTTGCAAAAAGGGATCCCATGACCCCGGGACACTGCAACTGTCATAAATATGAACCAGTTGTCAAGCATCCGAATGTAAATCATATGACCATACAAAGACTGCAATGGTCATAGGTGTGAAAAATGGTCATAAGTCACTTGTCATGGTTCCGACTAAAGAAACATTTCAAAGAACTTCCAGGCATTGTTTTCCTAAAAAGTCTTTATTTTGTGTAACAGAGTGTTGGCACAGCATGGAGGGATGCCAAGATCTAAATTCTCCTCCCCTGCACATAACATTCCAGCCTATTTCCCTTCTCTATTTTGCAGTCATAAATCACGTTCTCCAATCAGCCCAAAGGGCAAAGGTTCACTTCATTCTGTAGCCAGTATATTCTTATCTTGTTTACTCCCTACACACATTCTTTCTCCTCCCCTCCCAGAATCATCTAAGTTAACTCTAAAAATACCAGACAGTTCTGCATATTTTGTCAAAGCAAGAATATCCAATATTAGCAGCGTTGACATCACTTTTTTCAGTACCGTCGTAACTTTAAACAGTCACTAAACGAACTGCTGTAAGTCAAGGACTACCCGTTACCCACTATTTCATATTTGCCCACTAATATGTTCCCACTGAGAATGGTGTTCAGGTACAGATTCAGGTGTTGGGTCTCCTTCAGAGATGTCCTTACATTGGTTCCAGTGGTATGATTCAGCCGGTTCACACCATTTCGGCAGAACCGGTAGCTAATTTTTTGTTGCCCATTCCCAGAATGGACTTCCGGAAGCGGTATCCACATAGAGAACCGGTTGTTCACATATTTGAATCCCACCATTGATTGGTTCTCACGGGATTTTATTGAAAAGGGGTGACAATCATTTGTCTCTCTGTCATCCCATCCAGTGAGATTAGCGCAGAAATTATTTGCCTCAGAGTGAATACTGTGAAAGAACACATTTTGGAGCAGGTTTTCCTAATTTAGGATGGAATCTCACATATGAGAGGAGGGGTTATTTGTGTGCTAGATGGAGACAGATTACGATGGATATTCACAGTTTCATTCTGCATTTACAAAGATGACTATCATCCTCTTGCTTACATTATACTGATTACAAAGTGTTAGTATTTGGTCTGAAGACGAAGTGTGGCTATGCTCCATTCCACTGACTGCTGCAGGGCTGAAATATACCGCTAATTATGTAGTTGTTAGTCTCAGTGGGTGGGAGAGCAAAAATGTTAATCAGCTTGAGACTTTTGGCATTAATTAAAGTAAGGTTTCTATGATTTAATATGATGTTTATGATTTACGCTACAACAAAGCGATCCTCCTCATGTCTGCTCAGAGGTTTAACAGAATTTATTTCATCACTGCCTTAGAACTGAACCTTCTGCATGTTGCTTTGAAGTGCATGGCACTGGGATGGATTTGTTCTTAAGGAAATAGACATAAATATGTATAAAAACACCCCTCTTTTATTAATTTCATAACTATATATGTATGTGTGGAGAGAGATACATCTCTCATAGAGATACATAGGAAAGAAGCAAGCTAGAACTAAGGAGAAATTTCCTGACAGTGAGAACAATTAATGAATGGAATGACTTGCCTCCAGAAGAAGTGGGTGCTGCAACATTGGAAGTTTTTAAGATATTGGGCAGCCATTTTTCTGAAATAGTATAGGGTTTTCTGCCTAAGCAGGGGGTTGGACTAGAAGACTTCCAAAGTCCCTTCCAACTCTCTTATACTGTTAGGGTTATTTGACTTCTTTCCATGAGAATCTGCCTGCCAACTCACATTTGGTTTGCAGTCAACCAGTATTTTGAGATCATTTTCACAAATATAGTTATCCAGTGTGGTATCCCTCAGATTGTCCAGTACTATAAAATTGTGGTTGTCAAAGCAGAAAGCCAAAAGACTTCAAGAGATCTTGGATTATTAATTTTTACAGAGAGTGGAACATCCTCTTCATTATATTGATTATCAGGCAGCAATATGTCAGACATGAATAGCAAGATGTTATCCTGTGGGTTGAAACCATCTGCTGGGAATGGTTTTACAGACCTTCACACTCGATCTAAATATATATACATTGCATTATTTTTAAGAGCTAACCAGGTTCTGGTATCTAAGTAGTGTGGCAGGAAGGGTTATACAAAATATATTGAAATGGTAAATATATTTTATGTATTTACTTCAGACAGGGGTGTCCAACCTTGTCAACTTTAAGACTTGTGGACTTCAAGTCCTAGAATTCCTTATCCCAGCTGGACAGTTCTGGAAGTTGAAGTTCACAAGTCTTAAAGTTGACAAGGCTGGACACGATTAAGGTCTCTGAAAGAGAAACAGAGACATAGATGTTATATTACTGTATGTCATGTTCCTTGTACAAAGTTTTATGTGACTTCCATCATCAATCCTTTTGGACAAGGTGGCAATTTCTCTATTTTTACACATATACACAGTATGATATTCATACATAGTATGAAATATCCTGTATGATATTTTTAGTTATATTGACTACCAGGAGGCAGTATGTGACTGGTTTTATCAGTATTAATGGTATTTGTACTGTGCTTTGTACATGAAGCCATGACGTCTCTATCTCTGTGAAAGCTTAAGGGAATGGGCCCTATCCTGGTAGACGGTTCAGCCTCTGAGTATGTTTGCCTGATCCTTCTTTCAGTGTCACACACAGTCCTAACTCTTTCCCTTACTCTCCTAGCTTTCTACTTCCTCCTTAAATATCCCAGTTCTCTTTTGTTTTTCCCTCTCTGCTCCTTTTCATACATCTGTTTTTTCTGCCTTCATCCAGTCAATACTCTATTGTTCCCCTTCTCTATCCCCTTTTCTGTCTACCCACATTATCTTTTTGACCTTCTCCCATTGCCAGTCCCAGTTCCCAACCTAGATTCAGCCTTCCCCATGTAGGATTTGGCCATTCTCTTCCATATCCATAGGTCTAACCTTTTTCTCGGGATAAAGTCCCCAGTCCAGCATGGCATTCCTTGGATGAGTTGGAACCAGTCAGGCTCTTTCTTTCTTTCTTTCTTTCTTTCTTTCTTTCTTTCTTTCTTTCTTTCTTTCTTTCTTTCTTTCTTTCTTTCTTTCTTTCTTCCTTCCTTCCTTCCTTCCTTCCTTCCTTCCTTCCTTCTTAGCACCCATGCTAGGAAAGCTGTGCCCCGTCCTGATGAGCAAGTTCTCAGCTTTGATGTCAGCTCTGTCTGGAAAACACTGCAGAAAATTAACATTTGGAAGGCAGCAGGCCCAGATAATATCCCTGGGCAGGTTCTTAGGAATGTGCAGCTGAGCTGGCTTGTGTTCTTACAGATATTTTCAATCTTTCATTGCAGCAGGCAGTGGTCCCATTGTGTTTTAAGATGGCCATCATTTTGCCAGTGCCAAAAAACTCCACAATTATAGGTCTCAATGATTACCGCTCGGTTGCACTGACATCCATCATTATGAAATGCTTTGAGAGGCTGATAAAGGACATTATTGTATCCAGCCTCCCACCAGCATTTGACCTGCTTTAGTTTGCTTACTGACCAAATCACTCTATAGAGGATGCTATTCTTTCTGTTCTTCATCCGAGCTTGGAGCACTTAGAAGAAAGAAATACTCATGTGCGTTTGCTATTTGTTGACTTCAGTTCGGCATTTAATACAATCATTCCCCAGCATCTAGTAGACAAACTGGGTCTATTAGGATTAAACACTCCTTTGTGCAACTAGATTCTTGAGGTTGAGGGTTTGGTGAACAGGTGTAAGAAAAACAGCCTAGTTTTAAACATTGGAAAAAAACAAAGAGATCATTGTCGACTTCAGAAAAGGCAGACACAGCCACACTCTTCTGTGTACTAATGATTCACCTGTGTACTAATGATTCATCTCGATATCCATTTTTCACGAATATTATATGACATTTCGGGTCTGATGGAAAATTATTGTTACAGGCTTCACTTTCTATACTAATATGATCAATTTGTTTTCTAAGAGCTAAGTCATTTTTCGTTTTCACTAGGTACTGCTGACGGCTAGGTCATTTTCACCCCAACATTTATTAGATAAGGCAGCTAATAGACTAGTGGAATCATTAATTACTTGCCCTTATGAAGTAAGTTTGACATATCTAAAATTGATGGAAAATGTCCTTATTCTCTGGACTCTTGGGAATCTGGATGATGAAGATTCTGTGAAGCAGATTCAGGAGACTGGTGGGGAAGAACAGAGTGTGGTGATACCGTTTTGGAGGATAAAACTAGTGCAAAGTGAAAATGGCTTCCCCATTGACTTTGCTTGTCAGAAAGTCACAAAAGGGGATCATATGATCCCTAGACATTGCAACTGTCATAAATATGAATCAGTTAACAAACCTCTGAATTTGATCACATGACTGTGGTGATGCTGCAATAATTGTAAATGTGAAAAACAGTTATAAGTCACATTTTTCAATGCTGTTGTAATTTTGAACAGCTATTAAATGTTGTTGTCAACGCTGCTAATATTGAATATTCTTGCTTTGACAATATATGCAGAATTGTCTGGTATTTTTAGAGTTAAATCAGGTGACAGGGAAAGGGGAGGAGAAAATAAGGAAAGCCCGGGGGAAAAGAAACGGAAGTGAATCTTTGCCCTCCAAGTTAATTGGAAGATGTGAATCATGACCCCAAAATAGGGGAGGGGAAATGTCTGGAATGTTATGTGCAAAGGAAGGGAAATTCAGACCTTAGCATCCACCATGTTGTGCTGACACTCTGTAATATTAATAAAAGCTTTTAGGTTTAAAAAAATGCCTGAAAGTCCTTTGAAGTGTTTTGTTAATCAGACACATGACAGTTGTAAGTCTAGGACTACCTGTAAACAGGTAAACTGCATATCTGAGTCCCTCTAAATAATGCCCAGTGGAATATTGGTTTTTCATGGGGAGGAATGGATTTGAGTCCAGCCTAAAGTTTTCTAGAAAAGGAAATATAGCCATAAAGTGAAGCATACTTATATAATAGTAGCCATGGTTTATTGTTTATGTTAGCTAAATCAACTTTTCCTTTGCAGGTAAGTCAAATCTCCTTTAGTTGAACTCTTGGTTTTTGGAAATATTTGTGTAGCATTCTTGAAAATAATAGAAAAGAACTTTTAAGATCAGAAACTTCCAGTGATCTCCCCTTCAAGTACCAACCAAGCATGATCATGCTTAGCTTCTAAACCCAGACAAGATTGCCTAAATACATCTAAAATTGGTAGAAAGATGTAACTCTTATTTCAATAGACATAAAATATAAGGTTATGCTTTGTATTATTTTTTTCCTGAATATATGTTTCCATGAAAAGTTATATTATAAATAGTTTAATTTTTAAAGCAGTCTTTAAAATTGCCCTAGGAGGTAGAATCTCAGCTTGGGACCTTGAGTAGATCAGTTGTTATCTACAGCAGAGAACTGGTATCTCATCCATAAATCAAGATATAGACATTTTTTTAATACCTTCAAGGGCCTTGTGGAACTGTTAGGTTTATGAATAAATGCAAGCACATTCATCTTTGAACATTCTGTCTGTGTGAAGTCTAAAATCATAGTACAAAGATGAAACAGTACATTTTGTTCAGATAAATAGCTAGATGGTAGACATTTGAATAATTCAGCATGATTGGGAAGCATATAATCTGCAGGAAAGCACTAAGATTCCACTTTAAAAACCCCTTGAAACCTCATGAAAAACCTCAATAAACATTTTACTTAGCAACTGCTCTAAATTTATGTTCTCTGTGTTTTGGTACACCCCTCTCTTTAGTCTTTTGTTTTACTTGCCTGATTTGTGTTAAAGACTTCCTAAAACAAAATATCTATTGTGTGTAGCCTTTATCTAAAATTGTTCTCCATGAAGTAATGATACTATAATTGTTTTTACCAAGAATGGTCCCAGTGATTTAGAAGTTTCACAATAGGGCTATGAATACTCTTTCAAAAGCAATTGCTAGTTGTATTTGTATCTGTGATGCTAAAACAGCAATTTATCTCTGTGTTTGTAGGTTTGTGGACTTATTTCCCTCTATCTCTCATTGCAATTAATTAGAATATGGATTTCTTAGACACATCTAGTTTGGTGTTCATTTGATGAGCTTCTTTCTTTCTCCATCTGCATAACAATCCATATCACTGGAAGAGGTTTTTGTGGGGTGATATGTTTAAAACAAAGTTAAGATGGTGACCATCACTGTGTCATCTAAGCTAGTGGGTCCCAACCTTTTGGGCACCAGGGACCAGTTCCGTGGAGAGAGCTTTTTCCACGGACCGGAGAGGGCATGGTTTTATGTGCTGCCTCCATTCCACTGATGGGCCTTCACTTGTTTGTGCAGCATGGCAATTTCTGGCATGCTGCAGTCCAGTGCCGGTCCATGGACTGGGAGTTGGGGACCCCTTATCTAATCCATTTTTTTAAATAAAAGGGGCAAGGATTTGATCACATCCTAGCAGCTGCCATCTTGACTTTTTTGACCCTCTCCTGATGCCCCTGTCACTAGAGATACAGTAGAAGAGAAAATGGGAACACTCTGAACATTTAGATCCATATACTGTATTAATTTTAGATGTCTCAAATATCTAGAAATAAAAATGTATGCTAAGTTGCTTTTCCAGACGGTCACGGTCATGCTCAGAAACTTGAATTCATGAAATTTGCAAATATGAACCCAAACAAGCATCCTAGGAAAATGTAGGAGAAAATGAATTTCCTGTGTACACTAAAAATGGCTACAATATTGAATTTGCATCCAGAAAAATGTTCAGATGTAGCTGTGCCAGTATTTTTCTCTATTGAAAACATAAGTTGTTCTGTAAATGAATTTGAACAGTTTTTGTGAGAAAGTCAGTGAAAAGGGAAATCACACATGCTGTTACAACACACCTTGTAACTTTGAACGGTCACTAAATGAACTGTTTGTAAGTCAAGGACTATCTGTACATATAAATGAAAATCAAATCTAATATGCACAATATCTTCTATAGTTGGTGTACCACATATGCTTTCTGGATATGGTTGCCAATATTTTACTACTATGAGAGGTGACTAAACCTGTGTGCATTTCGGCTTCCAATATGAATGTCTTTGGATAATAGCAAATAATAGCAGCCTAATATTTATCAATTGCCTTTTTTTGGGAAATGTAAAAAAAACAAAGTTGCTATAGAATGTACATGGATGGTTGGTGAGATCAGTGACTTCATGATTCTGAATATAATAATAAGAACTGGTGATATATGGGGAGAGTGGGAGTTTGTAACTCCAGGACCCCTGTAGGCACAGAACATCCCTGTTGTAGAAATTATAGTTATAGTTGTTGCTGAATATTTCCACAATGTCACACTATTTGAGGAAGGAAACACATTAAAACTGTACTGCAAGATTATAGTAATCTTAGAAGATTACTTTTATCCAGTGTCTGGTTTGGCTCATTCCAAGGCATTTTGGATATTGTAACCTTTTCATAAAATATTTTTTGCATAAATAAACTGAGTCAGTGTAAATATTACTTTAATAAGACCCAATTCTTTTAGTTGATGGTTTAGAAGTACTGGAATAGATAGCACCACCAATAGGTCAGGATGATTTTTCTTCTATGTGTCCTTTCATACTTTTTTGACATTGAACACAACATTCACGAAACAAATTTAATGTGAGCAGTTGGGAAAATCCTTAACTATTCCAATTATTGCAGGCAATGTTATATGTTTCCTCCTTGATATCTTATCCTTTGTGTATGTTGTTGGCCAAAGATCAGTCAGCCAGGATAAGCTTTTCTCTAGTACAGGGGTAGTCAACCTTGGCTCTTTTATGACTCGTGGACTTCAATTCCCAGAATTCCTGAGCCAGCTTAGCTGGCTCAGGAATTCTGGGAGTTGAAGTCCACGAGTCATAAAAGAGCCAAGGTTGACTACTCCTGTACTAGTAGAAAATAGTGGGGAATACCTGCTCAAAAGGGTTCACATTTCATGCACCATGATTTACCTGATATGTCTTTTCATCCTTCCTTATTTGGATACAAATAGTCTTCAACCTATAATCACAACTGGGACCAGTATTAACAAGATGGTATGTTGTGTATGTTAAATATTTTAGGTTCATTTTTGCCACACTTGTTTATTGTTTTATCAATGTGTAAAATACAAAAAAATAAAATAAAAAATAAAAATAGGAAATTAAGGAAAGAAAAAAAAAGGGGGGGGGGAGAAAATATGAAGTACAAGGGAAGAAAGAAAAAGGAATTGACTTCCGACTCTTTTTTTAGCACAGTATAGCATTACAACCTCAACTTCTTACGTTTACATATTAGTATATAACTAGCCATTTCTATAACAACAAATCTATCTAATCGGCAAAACCAAAGTTAAAGTTTCATTTTTTTTTCATCACAAGCACAAAATCCAGAAGTGATATCTAAATTAAAAAAAACCATAAATATATTCTCCTCTTTGAATAGAACAACTAATAGAAGGAAGAGTATCTAATACCATTTTTACTTCTCCTAACCTTCTGTAGCAGATCTAATTCTCAATGGATTCTATCCAACAATAATGCAGACAGAAGAAGCCAGTAAGAAGCCATGGCAGAAATACAAAAATAATAAGAAATAGCGGAGACCACTGCTGGCTAAGTCTTTTAGCACATATTCTGGGGAGAAATTAGGGATGAATGGGGTTTTATGACTATGACCCATTCATTCCAGGAGTGTGACTTTCTTGTTTTTTTTCTTCAGGTCAGATGCCAAGGCTGATGGAGCAAATATAAATTTACTGCAACAAGATTAGATTGTAACTAAATTGTCACATTTGAGACTTGTCTCAGAACAGCTCAGAAAAAAAATAATAAAACTTTAACCATCCTATCTCTTGGGTTCCATACTTGCAATAAGAACAAATTTGTTCTCCATAAAACAGATGAGCTATCACTTTTCTTTGAAAACTTTTTGAACACACTAGGAAAACTATACAACCTGTGCTTGGACAAAAAGGAATGATTCAACTTTTTTATTACGGATAGTTGCATAATAATATGCAGATGTTTAGACTGGCTTTGGCATTTTTATTCACCTACCAAGTCCTTCCCAAGGGCCTGGAATAGGGAGATGTTGTTGTTTGATGGTGTTAAAGGTATTGTCGCAGGATATAAGCTGTTCCAAGTAAAGCTGCTTTTGCAATTGACTGATGGTGATTTTGTTAATTGCTGATGGTGTTCAAGTGACACTTATGTTAAGTGATGTTCATGGATAGTCAACTGGATGTTCAGATTGAATTTGGCTTGTCTGATTGCATCTATTTTAATGAATAAACTAGGGAACCCTCCCAAATCTCTGCTATGTTTTATTGTTATCTAGTATTTGTGAAGGTGTTTCTGGGAGGATGAATAAAGCACACTGTCTTCACCAACAGTACATTACAGGTGGTCCTCAACTTATTGAGTCCTTCCCAAGGACCTAGGATAGACAGATATGGATGTTTGATGGTGTTAAAGTTATTGTTGCAGGATATAAGTTGTTTCAAATTAAGCTGCCTTTTGTAATTGACTGATGGCGAATTTGTCAATACTGATGATATTCAAGTGGTGCTCCAATTATTTGGGGATTTCACCCAAGGCGCCTCTGACTATTGGTACAACCTTTGCTTTCTTTTGCCACAGTCATCAGATAATCTTTTTTTGGACATGATTTGTAATAACATATCATTAGTTATTTGTTTTAAATCTTTGTATATTTGTGATGGGAAAAACCCCTTTTCCCCCCCATAGTCCTGCAGCTACGGGCCCTGGTTGCTCAGCCAATAGACCTGAGTCCTGTATTATTATTACTACTGCATTCTCCCTACTGAATGACCAACATAGGCCTACTGTGCTTTCAATAATATATTTAAAATAGAACACCTGTCTAATTAAATTCTTATTAATTAGGAATTAAAGTCCAATTAAATTTGTCAACTGTATTTTGTTTGATTACTTCTTTTAAAAAAACAATTCTGGAGTGTATATATGCATGGTTGACATGTCTCAGCTTTGTAAAAAGAGGGAGGGAGGGAGGAAGGAAGGAAGGAAATCCTTGAGGTGATTGGAGGATGACCAATGCCATCTCTGAGCTTTAAGTTTCCAAGTAAGTTGGATTGGAATTAATTTTCATTGGAGAACAAGATATTGGAAACAGGAATGGTGGTCTATGAGTCATATGATATAAAGGGTTAGGCTATGTTTAATTATTTCCATTGGCTACCACTGTACACCTTGAAAAAATCTATGTGAATAAATATACTTGTTGCCAAGATGTTTCTTCTTCTACACTTGCTACCTCTAGGTTTTTTAACTAGCACTGCTGAAGCTAGGACAATTTCTGTGCAAAGAATGTGCTCTGTTGCTATTCTATGGTTCCTCCCAAAGAAAATACTATTCATCCCATTATTAAAGAGAGGGAAAGAACTCTGTGTCTGAGAAAGGAAGAATCACATTGGCTTTCTACTATGGGAATCAAAACAATCCAACTGCAGAAATGAATTCTGTATGAACCTCACATAGCAGGTGTCTGTAACAAAAATAAATATGCAGCAAACTAACCTGAACTTTGAATCCTCCAGGATTCAGAGAGCAATTAAAGACCTATATTAATCATATGTACATTGATTAGGTTTGCTGCTCTTCTCCTTCTTGGCTAGAAAAACAGCTTAATACAATATCAAAATGTTTATTATTTATGTCCTTAGAACGGTTTCTCTATCTCTCCACCCAGCATAGCTTCCCTAATTCCCAAAGACAACATCAATTGCTAGCATCAAAACTAATCATTCCAGCACTGAAACACTAAAATATAGTGTAGGATTTCACACTAAATAATGCAGATCTCCCAGCTTCCCCATTGATGCAAATCAAGAAACAGAATAATGGATAAAAGCAGAACACCGGGAAGGGAAAATCAGCACCAAGAGGCAACAGAGTCCTCCCAGCACTCTTGGTATGTTCAGTATTGATCTGGCAACTCTACACAGCATTTTTACAAAGTTTTATATAGAGTTTAGCTGAAATCTGCCCTAAGTCAAGAAACCAGATTTCAATAGTTATTTAAATAGTTATTTTTAATCTTTTTAAATTTTGTATTGTATTATATCATTGTTTTAAACTGGCTGTAAGCCGCCCTGAGTCCTCCGGGAGAAGGGCGGGGTATAAATTTAATAAAATCAAAAATCAAAATCAAATCAAATACCAAATAAGTACCAAACAAACTATGCCCCCCAAAACCAAGAAATACACATGGTGAAGCAAGTGTCTTTATTGTTCCACACTTATAGACAGAATCTTGGCAAACTGAAGCAACCTATTATCTAAATCAGTGGTTCTCAACCTGTGGTCTGCAGACCCCTAGGAGGCTGTGATAGCATCACAGGAGATTCCCAAAGCCTTATGATTTAAATCTTGAGTTAAGTCTTGGTGGTCCGTGACCATGATACGTGGCTATCAAGGGGGTCTGTGGTGAAGAAAAGGTTGAGAACCAATCAATCAAATAATCTGTGAATTACCAAGGAGGGGCTGTCTTCATCGTCTTTCTCTCACACAAACTCTCTGAACTGAGCTGCCTCTTACTTCTCTGGAATGGATCCTCTCCCCCCTTCCCCTGGGAATCTGGCCCATTACATTCCATCACAATATGCTTGCAGATTTAGGAACATTTTAGATTTCCATGCAACATGAAGACCTATGAATTGCGGTCGAGAATGGAATATTCTTAGCACTGAGCATATTTAGGTTGTGTCAGATCAGGTGCTGATTAACAATGCTATCTTTATTACATAATCATTTCTACATTGTCCAATGCCCCATTAGATGAGAAAATTATTTCTATTTATAAGCAAATGGATCTGCACTTAGACATATAGAGAGCTAATCCACCAAAATAAATGGAATATAAATTCATCATGGCTAATTTAACTTCAATAGTACTTTTAGGAAGCCCAAACTAACCCCTACATTTTTAGATATATTTTAGATATTCCTCCTATTTTTCCCCATAACAACAACATAACACCTTCCTCCTTCTATTTTTCTCCTGTGAAATGGGTTGGGCTGAGAGGGAGTGACTGGCCCAAAGACACACAGCTGGCTTTCATGCCTTCTGAAGCTGTTGGTGCTCCATCACTCTAGATTTTCAAGAAAACATTGGACAGACATAAATATCTCTGCACTGGGCAGGAGGGTTGGGTACATGTCCTCCCAGATCCTTTTCTACCCTATGATTTATAAGTCTATATATGGACATCAGTTGCCATTAACATTAGAATAACATATATATGAGGCATATTCCTTTGGATGATGAGTAGTGCTTGATTGATAAAATGAGCATAGTCAGAGATTCAAGGTTGGAAAATGAAACTACATTTATATTGAGTGCAGATTTTTATTTCAAATGCACTCATCAATCGATTAGAAAGCTGATGATAATCAGTTTCCTGGTTTTAGGCCTTTGATTTTCCCAGACCTCAATGTTAAAATCTTATGGGATCTTTTATCTCAACTGAAAACTGTTAACTTTTTATTAATCAAGAATGTTTGCTAAAATAAAAATTAAATTTTATATGCATCATAGATTGAACAACTTCTTTTTACTATCTGCTTTCCTACTGAAAAGAGAGGTGAAGGAAGGAAGGAAGGAAGGAAGGAAGGAAGGAAGGAAGGAAGGAAGGAAGGAAGGAAGGAAGGCCCTTTAGATAAATGTTGTGCTACTTCATCCCATAAGCCAGAAGGGGTTTTTCAGAAGGTTATTCTAGTCTGATAGAACAACTGTAGTTCCAGATATATGTGTTATAATTTCACTCTAATATTCATACAAAATGAATATTATCCAAACACATTTCCATTTCAATCAGTTAAAATTATACATGGGAAGCTTGTGTGATGTACAACACAGCAGTTGAGCTTTTCATGTAGAGTAGGGAACCTGGAAGGCAGATGGCTAACTGGAATTGAACAATAGGAGCTTTGCAAGAGTTCCATTATTTTAACTATAAAGTACACTGTGTTAATGTGTAACAAAGACGGAAATGAATCAGCTCAGATAGATAGAAAGTGGATATGACAGCATAATATCACATGGAAATGCTACCAGTCGGGGAATGGTGGATATCATGTTTCTAGAAATGACCTTCCAGGTCTTTGGCAACTTCTCAAAGCGTGGTTTTCACATAGCTTTGATTAACAAGGGATGGGATTACAAAATATTCAGCATCTACTATTTAGACCCCATTATTATCCTAGCACGTTAGGGTACATTTTCTGTTTTCCTTTCTAACAACCTTCCTGTGATCTGAGGAGGAATGAAGCTTTCTGCTGATAACCAAGAAGCTTGCAGATGGGTATGTCTATAGTGCTTTATATAATGCTCTTTATAGTGAATGGACTCCTGTGTAACACAGGAGAGTATAATGTGACTAGTCAAAATAGGACATTTTTTCTATCACCATCTTGTTGGATCTGTTATTCAGTTAAAGCAGAAGACCCCCATCTCAAACAAGTGATCCAGAAGAATATTACACTTGAAACACTCAGCAAAATTTCTGAGCAGAGATATATTTGTAAATGGCAGAGAGTGCTGCTTGGGGCAAATTTATGTCAGCTCATCACCTTGACCAAGAGAATTGTGTCACCTCCACTCTATGAAACCCTTGGTTGAGGCTAATTCAAGATCTGTGCTCTTAAAGAGAGATGGGACTATTTAAATGACTCCTTTCATTAATTCTATCCAAAACAATTCTAGATTTAAATGGTCCATTAAAAAGAGCTATTGATACATCCAATTAAAAATGAACAGATTTGACTATATATTTATTTTTCTTGGTAAGAGTTTCAAAGGCATTGCATTTTTTTGTGCAGAGCAATTTCCTACACTTCTGAATATTACTGTTCTAACAAAAGATGTATTTTAGTTTTTCCCAATAACATTCCTAATACTAGCAATAGGAATTGCATTTATTTTCTATGTTACATCAGTCTGTATGCTTTCAGAATAAATTGGGGAAGGGGAATCCATGAAGTGAGAAGCATGCTGGTTTTATGCTCAGGACAAAATTGTCCCCCTTAAAAGATTCCCATTGGAACATTCTGAATAGAAATGTTTCCCATAGAAACAAGATTGATAGATAGAAACAGAATGTTTCCCACAGAAACATTCTGTTTCTATCTATCTATCTATCTATCTATCTATCTATCTATCTATCTATCTATCTATCTATCTATCTATCTATCTATCTATCTATCTATCTATCTATCTATCTATCTATCTATCTATCTATCTATCTATCTATCTATCTATCTATCTATCTGTTTGTCTGTCTGTCTGTCTGTCTGTCTGTCTGCCTGCCTGCCTGCCTGCCTGCCTGCCTGCCTGCCTGCCTATCTATCTATCTATCTATCTATCTATCTATCTATCTATCTATCTATCTATCTATCTATCTATCTATCTATCTATCTATCTATCTATCTATCTATCTATCTATCTATCTATCTATCTATCTATTTATCTAGCATCTATCTCATCCAATTTATATAGCTATCATCTAAGGTAAGTCTGGGTACTGCACAATAATACAAA
>NW_015389457.1:106614-132097 GCF_001527695.2 Protobothrops mucrosquamatus | reverse complement strand
CTATCTATCTATCTATCTATCTATCTATCTATCTATCTATCTATCTATCTATCTATCTATCTATCTATCTATCTATCTATCTATCTATCTATCTATCTATCTATCTATCTATCTATCTATCTATTTATCTAGCATCTATCTCATCCAATTTATATAGCTATCATCTAAGGTAAGTCTGGGTACTGCACAATAATACAAAAAAAACCCCAAAGATATAAAAACAGCAAGTACAAATATAAAAACCCCCATGATAATAACTATCATAAAAACCAAAAATGCAAACCATAGCTATAGGAAGAATCAAAAAATGTCCCCATCAACAGTGAGCCATCTAGACAAGTCTCCAGTTCCATGAGAGTCCCGGGTCTGGCCATATAACCAGGTCTAGGGGGCCTTTGGAATATCTAAAGGGAAGGGGCCAATCTAATGGAGGGGATGATGTTTCACCATACAGTACACACTTGACAACTTCTACTGCTTTGATTTAAGCAAGTTTAAGAAGCAAAATATCATGTTGACACTAAGAGAGCTAGGACAACCCATGTGCTAGAGATGAGATTAAGGCAACATCATAGGAACACAATGGGAAAAAGATGTTGCCTGGGCATCAGTTGGTGTATTTTAACTTGCACAGTGGTTTGGTATAATTGGGGAAGATGCATCTGCAGGACAAAAGACTGAAGTTGAAAGTTCAGAAACAATCCTAGAATCTTGACATTTTTCAATGCACTGTGGAATCCATAATGCAAACTGTGTTTTCCCCTAACAAAGATGTACAAACAAAAATAAATGGCAATAATTCACAAGATAGGTTAACACATATATCTATTAATGGTCTCTTGGATTTTGGAATCTTCTCAAGATTCATTTTGAGAAAAGATTTTTTTTTCTGAAAATATCCAATTTTCTCCCTGGACATCAGCAGGTGCATTTGAACTTTTCCAAAATCTTCTCAAGGAGGACTTTCCACATAACAGTGATAGTAACATGACTACTAGAAAATTCCTAGAGTAGACTTCTATCTGGTTCCTCTTACCTGGATTTAATGATAGTGTAGGAAATCATGAAACTCTTGACAGGATGGGATGCAATGAGAGACAGGAAATTTATATATTCCTTGGACACTTCATTCCCAGGGAGAAAGTCAGAAAAATTGTTCAGTGTCTTTATTCACAAATGTGATAGAGAAATTTAGAATGTCCCTTTTGCCCATCTCTATACTGAAGTGAGATATTCCAGAATGACAAAATGAAGCAGACCAAGCTATTTATTTAAGAAGATAATGTTTTTATGTGACAAATTACTTGCTGACTCATTATAGCTCAAAGAATCTTATTTGTAAAGAATTCTGGTGATCAACTTGTCTAACAAAGCAAACAAATAAAAAAAAACAAATACATTTCTTGTACCAAACTAGATTGTTGCCTTTAGCTACATGATATTAACCAAGATGATCAAAAGCCAAGCCAATACGGTGCTCCTTTGTTCTTTAAGTGGACAGTCTGCCAGTTTTTTCACCAAGGAAATACACTCATTATATTAATCTCTGCTAAATAAAAGATCAAGTACTAATTACTGTATTCTTCTATCATATGCATATTTTTTCTCTCAAATAGTAGTTCCAAAATATTTTTTTTAAATGCTTATTAATTGGAACGTTAGTAAACCTTAAGATATTTATCTGCAATATTTATTAATTATCAAGACCAGTAGTATTGAACAAGGTCAAGATTGCAGAGGGCAAACTGATTAGGCCTTTGCTCCAGCCTGTAGGTTTTAGAGATTAACAAAAGTGACAGCCTAGAACAATTTTGATTAGACTTCCCAGAGGCCTTCCTCCCAAAAAAACCCTTTTATAAATAATCAATAAATACAAACTAATCCAGCAAATGTCTGGGAAAAGTGGAGTTCAAAAGAGCATTAATTTGGATACTGCCATAATTGTAAATAGCACTCTTGAACAAGTACAGTGATGGATGAGATTTGTTTCCTGAACCTCTGATTAAATTTATCAGAGTTCAATAATGGGACAAGTATAGTGGAAAAGTATAAGGCTACCGCCACAAAATTCCTTAGCTGTTGACTGACATGTATATATATATATATATATTGAGCATTAAGTATTTTGGTTCTTGCTTTAATTTCATCAGAATTATTTCAGCAGTGGGAGAATGATAAGATCCTCTATGTCAGCCATAAGAAATCAGAACAACAATGAGAATTTTTCAGAGTAGAATGCTTATTGCTACTCCCCTATTTACAAGAATCCTAGACTAACTGCACTCACTACAGAACAACTAGATAAGCACAGCAAGGTTTAGGGAGGGTCTGCTTTCCATTGCTTTCTCCCCTTCAGCGATTCCAGGCTAGCCAGTTTCTTAATACTTCTCTCCCCGCTTCATCTGCAGATTCCACCACATCTAATAGCCAGAAATAATCAACACTAGTTCACCACCATAGCTGGGCTGTTGGAAGCTTCTGTCTATAGTTAGACAGGTTCAAGAAAAATCTTCTCTTAGAGATAAATCTTCCTTTCAGATAACAGGGATACTCCATTTGTGGCTCTGGATAGGTTGCACTATCCTGTACAAAAGTGGTTTGTAACTGGAGTTTCTCTTGGATTCATCGTTACCACTTGAAGAGCAGGTGGCAGCTGTGGTTAAGGGACCATTTGTATAAATACATCTGGTGCAACAATTATGGTCTTTCCTAGATTGGAAGGTATTGCTCATGGCCATCTAAGCCTCAATCTCCTTTTGTTTAGACTACCACAATATACTTTATAGTGCGCTTCCCTTGAACACCACTTGAGGTGTCCAATGTGGTCCAGAATGAAACAGTCTGTGTAACAATAGAAGCTCCTCATATAATATTTCTACAGCAAGAACTACACTGATTAGCAATTTTCTTCCTGCTTATCACTCCTAAAGCTCTACATCTATGATGGCAAACCTTTTAGAGACCGAGTGCCCCAAAACTGGCCCCGCCCCCACTCCACCCCCTGCCCCGCTCCCGCTCCACCCCCCATCCCCCATCCCACCTGCCCGCAGGGCCACTCACTGCCTCCAGGGCCTGCCGCAGATCGCCCAGGCAGCCCAGCAGCGCTATGGTGGTCACGCCCTCTGCCCGCGCCCTGCAGCATCAACTGTGCACGATGGGGTATGAGGGCAGAGTCTTGTCTACGCTGCCTGGCTGCCATGTCCTTGGCTGTGCTGCTCCGCGTGGGCCACGCTCAGGGGAGACTCTCCTTCAGGGGGGCTGCTGGAGAGGAGAGGCTCGCGGGGAGAGGCGAGGCTGGGGCAACGGCATGTGTGCCCACAGAGAGGGCTCTGAGTGCTGCCACCTCTGGCACCCGTGCCATAGGTTCGCCACCACTACTCTACATGCTTAGGAACTGGATATATATAGGACACCCATCCCAGTTTTTTCCTCCATCCCAAAGTGAATGAATATTTCCTTGGTCCTGCCACATACCAGCCAATAGTTTAAATGTGACAATGGTGTTATAGTTACTTCCTTATCTCCTATTAAGTGGCATTCAAAAGAACAAATTATTCTTATTGCTTTTGCCATTGGAAAGGAATCAATTGAAACCATTTCAAGAGATAGTCTACATTTTTTATGTATTTGGACCATGATAAACTACCTAATGATGAACAAACAAAAACCGTGGTGGCACAGTGGTTAGAATATAGTATCGCAGTATTGCAGGCTAATTCTGCCAACTGTCAACAGTTTAATCCTGACTGGCTCAAGTTGACTCAGCCATTCATCCTTCTGAGGTCAGTAAAATAAGTACCCAGATTGCTGGGGGCAATATGCTGATGCTGTAAACCTCTTACAGAGAGTTGTAAAGCACTACGAAGCAGTACATAAGTGCTATTGCTATTGCTAACAATCACCATTCCTTTTTTAGGTTTCGAGTCACAGATCAGGGTCTTTAGAAGAGTCAAACTGAAAATGTTGATGGGAAAACAGAAGAGGAAATCCAGTGCTGAAATTTAGATTTTCTTGCCAAAAAAACATCTTACAGTACTTGGGATATTATCCCAAGAATCATAGGATTATGTGCTTAATCAATAAAATCCCATTAGTTAATTGTCTAAGAGATGTTTCATTAACTCTAATTAATATAATTAGAGAACTACATTAGTAACATTTTATTAGAACTTTGGGAGAAAAAGAAGTCACGCTTTCCAAAGCTAAAAAGTAGCTTTATATTTAATCATTTAGTCTTTTATGGATTTTTTGATTGTTTTCAGATACAAAATAAATGTGCTTGATGTTGCTTTGGGGTCATCACATTATATGCTGGTTCTTGTTCATGCCACATTATTTGGCTATATATTGGATATATTAGGAACTATTTTATGTAGTAAACCAATTCCTCAAAATCATGTGCAAATCGTTTGAAAGAAATGCTTTACAACAGGGGGCAATATACGGTATGCAAAAATCCTCTCTTCCATTTTGGTATAAGTTACAATTGGAGACCAACACACAGTTACTTTAAAGCACAAATTGATTTATTGATAGCCTAGGTCCCAGTGACCATGACTTCCCCTATTTATAGAGTTACACAATCTATTGTTTTAATAGGTTACATCACAATTACAGTTAATTAGCAACAATACAGTGGGACATTACAGTTCATGTGATTGATAAGATTAACCTTACTGATTGAGTTAATTTATGTGTCTGCCAAAATATATAATGAGAGATGGATAAAAAAAGAGGTCATGTATCTCCTACGCATGGAGCATTTGAAGGCATAATAATCTGTAGCTAATTTTTATTGAAACTAAAGCATTGTCCAAAAATCCTTGGTTCTGTGTTTTTAGTATTAAACTATTCTCAGGCATAGATTGTTAAAGGTTGTGGCTATTTTGCATTGTAGTTAACACTTGCATTGTTTCAATAGAAGAGAACATACTGTATGTAGCTCAGGGTGGAACTGTGGAGTTTGTGATGTTCTCTGAGCTTGGTTGTTTGCGTGCAGATGTTTCATTACCCATGTACTGTAGGTAACATCATCAGTGCATTAGTGATCAGTGCACTGACAATGTTACGTAGTTGATGAACTTACCAAGTTGGGTAATGAATAAGGTGACCAACTTTTTTACAATGAAAAGGAGGACACAAATAAATTGAAGAAAAAAATATCATAAAAACTGGCCCGGCCCATGGAAGGTCAACCGCCTGCCCCGCCCCCCCCCGCCCGCAGCCGCCCTGCCAACACCGCTTCCCTGCCATGTAGAGTGGGCCCTGCGGCTCCCAAAGCACCAGCTGCACTGGCTCTGGCCCCAGGGGGCAGCCCGCCGTCAACACACCCCGCCTGCAGCCGCCCCGCCAGCACCACCACCCACCCTGCGCAGCCCTGTGTGGAGCCGGCCCCGTGGCTCCCAAAGCACCAGCTACGCCGGCTCCGGCCCCAGGGGGAAGCCCGCCGTCAACACACCCCGCCTGCAGGCACCCCGCTAGCACCACCACCCACCCTGCACAGCCCCATGTAGAGAAGGCCCCGCGGCTCCCACAGCATGGGGGAGTAGCCAGCCGCTGCCGCCCCTCACACCCCCGCCCGCAGCACCCCTGCCATCCCTGCCTCTTGCGCCCGCAGCCATTATTGCCCTAGCAGAGCTGAAGATCAAGAGAAACTTACTGCTCCAGTCTCCTCCAGGTATCTTCAGAACTAACTAGGAGATGGTGTAGTCGGGTAGCAGGGAGGGGAGCAAAGTCCCTGCCAATTTGCCGTCGCTGCAGACAACTTGCATGTGCAAAGTTTGCCAGCTGGGTATTTTGGCGCGTTCAGCAGCAATTCCTATTGGCTTTCGAAAGCCAATAGGGGGAGTAGCACAGCTCATGCAAAAGTTGAAAAAAAAAACATCAAAAAAAGGTGCCGGAACGCCGTTCTGTGCGTTCTATGAGAAAAAAAAGGCCCTGCAGATTAGTCTTCAAATATCAAAAAGGAGGACATGTAGGAGGACACTTTTTGAGGGAGGACAGAACTTACAAAAGGAGGACTGTCCTCCCTAAAGGAGGACGGTTGGTCACCTTAGTAATGAAATGCTAAAAGTAAACAACCAAGCTCAGAGAGGAACAAGGGCTTCATTTTCACTATCTTGTTAGTGCTTTGTAATCACATGAGCCAGCATTGATTCCTTTTAGTAGAATTCACAATAGTACTATATGAAAGTAGAGATAGAAAGAAAGACAGTGATAGCAATAGAGATGATGGAGATAGAGATTATGCCTTTAAATATTTAAAATCAAATCCTTCAAGTTTTCTCGGAACTGCTTTGCACAGAAGCTTTGTTTCTTTTGGAGGTTTGTTATGATGTCCCCAAAAAATGTAAAATTGAAATGAGGATTGCGTCATAAAGCTGCAACACTCTTTTAATCAAAGTCACCAGTTTGACCACTTCTGTGGATGCTGCTGCTACTAACATTGTTAACACTATTTCTTCACCTTTATGCAACACATTATTTGCATAACACAGTAGAAATGACTTAGCAGACATATTGAAATAATAGTGGATTTAAATGGGGAATGTGTGAAAGTCACCCAAACTGTAGTTTATCAATTTGGCACATTCTATAATAATGCTTTGGTTTGCATTCACGGGTACCAGCAGTGGAAATACGAAAGGCTTGTGATATGATGTCACCGTGGCTTCTTCTGGATAACTATATTTTCATTTCAACAATCTTCTATCTATTCTTGAGGGTAAACAAGCTAAACCTCCCAGCATGTTGAAGCATGGAAAGAGACAAAAATCTAAAATGATAAATAATTCTCTGCTCTGAAACACTTTTTTCCCCAGAGGACAGATACAATATATTTCCAACATAATCAAAGGGGAAAATATTTTGTCCCAATTTTGCACAGAAAGGTAGGATCCAGCCAACATTAGAGGGGTAGTTAGAATTTTGGATTTAAAACAAGAGCACCTAGGTCAAAATGTCAAGAACAATTGCTGAACCAGGACTGGCCCTGTCTAATTTATGAATCAGTGCTGTTGTGAGGACAACCAAATACATCAACTCGATATCCATAGGGAGAAAGCAAGATAACAATGTTGTATATGAAACAAATAATTACGCTGCAATGTTGACCTTCAAGAATGTGCAGCTTATATTATGTATTTCAGAGGCCATCCTCTAGTTTCATAATAACTAGACTTATGCCAAATTGGGCTCTGAGCAAGAAAGTCAGTTCTAATTTGGAGTTGTTTTATCTTGATTTGTTGTGTTTCCTTTGGGTGGAACATGTCTGGGTTGTACAGAAAAAGTAAGAAGCCTCATTAAGATCTGTGAAATGCCTCAGGTGAAGGATGCAGAGATTCCTCTTCCCCCCCGCCCCCCAATATGAGCAGAAGGCCTCTGAAAGAAAATTCAAGGTGAACACAGTGTACATTTTCCTTGTTTTTCAAGAGAAGCCAGAAGCATTTTGATCTGCTTCACAAATTTGCATAGGGGATTTTCACACTTGGCAAGAGAAGGAAAAAGAGAAAACTAAACAAAGCTGGGCTTTCTGTCTAACAATGAGGAAAAACCATTTCTTAAATTGTAACATATGCCAACTTCCTTCAATATCATAAAAAAAAATATCTCTATTTTTATCAACTCACCAATTAGAAAACAACCTAGAATGTGGGGGCAGGGGAGGGGTGCAAAACAAAAAAGATAACTAACGAGCATTGTTAATTTCCAAGCCATACTGTAGTTGTGTAACTGGGGGACTGTACTCCCCCAAATGTAAGTATCTGGTAAGACCCAGAAATGTTTTTTTTTTCAAAAAGCAACTGGACTTTCTTTGTTTTTCCTTGAAGATGTTTCACTTCTCATCCAAGAAGCTTCTTTAGTGTTTCAGAAGTGAAGAAGCTTCTTGGATAAGAAGCAAAACGTCTTCAAGGAAAAACATAGAAAGTCCATTTGCCTTTCGAAAAAGCATCTTTGAGACAACCATGACCTGGAAGACTGAGAATCTCCATAGACATCTAACTGGTAAAATTTCATCCCAAAGTAGAGGAAAAACTGATTAAAGAATTTTTTAAAAAAATGCAAAATAAATAACAAAAAGCTAAATAAGAATTTAGTTTAGTAAAAAAATAAACAAATTAAGAGAATGTGGACAAAACAATATCTTTGTGGGAAGATAAATTGTTTGGTCTATTAGTAAAGAGATGATTGGGTAAAATTTCAATATACCGTGTTTCCCCGAAAATAAGACCGGGTCTCTTTTTTTTTTTGTCTCCAAAAGAGGCACCAGGTCTTATTTTCGGGGTGCGCTTTACTTCACCTCCGGCACCCACAGCCCCACCCAGCTGGTCCACTTCTTCTGGGGCCGAAGTTCTGCAGCTGCATTTGGGCCTGCATTTTGCAGTCAGGCCTTTCCAGAAGGCTTAAGCAGCCAAGTACCAAGCTATGGATTCAATCCATAGCTGGGTGCTCGGTTACTGAGTTCTTGCAGAACCGAGCTATGAATTGAATCTATAGCTCGATTCTTGGCTGCACAGGCCTTCCGGAAAGGCCTGTGACTGAGAAATGCAGGCCTGGCTGCAGAAGAGGCCTCAGAAGAAGAAGTAGGCCGGCAAGGAGAGACCTGGCTGCAAGGTAAGTGGGTGCGGGGCGGATGAGGTAGCTCCACCCCCACCCCCACCCTAGCTTGATTTTCAGGTGTGTGCCTTGCCCCAAAATTAGGGCTTATTTTTGGGATAGGGCTGATATTAGGCCCACCCCCCAAAATCAAGCTAGGACTTATTGTTAGTGTAGGTCTTACTTTTGGGGAAACATGGTATATATCCCCTTCTCATCCATATCAGTGGTATGAATCTTTCTCAATCTCAAGTCCTCCCTAGGAGTTTGAGGTTCTGTGGAATATCTCAGCTATGCCTTGCACTGCACTTTTCCAGACAGAGAGTATGTGTGTATGTATGTGTATGTGTGTTTATAGATATGTGTATAAAAATAGTTATAAAATATATAATTTATATACAGGTAGTCCTGGACTTATAACAGTGCATTTAGTGACCGTTCAAAGCATTGAACAGCACTGAAAAAAGTGACTTAGGACAGTTTTTCACACTCACAACCGTTGCAGCATTCCCATGGTCACTTGACCAAAATTCAGATGCTTGGCAACTGCTTCATACTCATGACAGTTGCAGTGTCCTGGGGTCATGTGATCATTTTTTTTGCAACCTTCTGAGAAGCAAACTCAATGGGGAAGCCAGATTTACTTAACAACCATGTTACTAACTTTTCAACTGCAGTGATTCACTTAACAATTCTGGCAAGAAAGGTCATAAAATGGGGCAAAACTCACTTAATAAGTGACTCACTTAGCAACAGAAATTTTGGGCTCAATTGTGGTCGTATGTCAAGGACTACCTGTACTGTGTCACTGGCCTCCAGAAAAGTTGAAAAATGTGTTCTTTTTTACTTCCTTTGCTTTGAATGATTGATACAGTAACTGAATTTAAAGATGGAACAGAATAACAAAAACGTATGCCAATGTTTGTGAATTATTAATGCCACTGCTTCATAGGCTCTTCAAATAAATAAAAGCATTTTCACTTGTTCGCTGTTTACATTGGCTTATACTTGGTATCTGACTGTTAAATGTCATGTAATTCCTTTCAAAATGTGTCTGATATTGTCTTACTTCTCTTCATAGTTTACAACCTTTATTGAATTAGATTGTGGCAGTTAGAGACCTAACTTGCACATCCCCAATCCCTGTTAAAATATGCATGGTGTTGATCAAAACACTAAAACTTCCAAAGGTCATTGAATACCAGAATATAACCTTTTGCCTTCTTATAAAATGACCAATAAAAAATAGAGTATCAAATGCATAGGGAAAAAAAACAGTGCTGTTCTCACAGATCTCCAGTAGAGATTCCACCAGATTATGTCGAATGATTCTGCAGTATTTATAGATGGAAGAACAATAGTAGATTCAATGGTGTAGCCTCTCAAAAATGGCATTGGTGCCAGTCACATAGAATTATACTGGGTGTATTGTAGTCGTATCTCTTTGATCCCCTATCACACATAAAAAAAAAAATATCAAAGCACAATGTTGGGCTAAAGCTTTCATATAGTATATTCACAGTTAAAATAAAATTTGAGAGGAAAGTCTCTGTTAATCCTGTTCTGGCACATTCCCTCTGCTCTCCCACAGAACTCTATATTAATAGTTCAAAATGTATATTAAGGATTACAATGAATGTCATAAGAAGCTATTTTAGAGTTTAAGGCTAACTCTCATTATGTCTTGGCATCAAACTGACATCCATAATACAAGTCTCTGATTCTTTCCAATCTTTTCCCCAGAGGTCTCCAGTAATTGAATGCACTTTTAAGAGTTACATCAGAGGCATTGACTATTCCCACAGCATGTTCTGCAATATTTAGCCTTGGGAATGTTATATACTAATCTGCTGAATTTCTGCTGTCAAGACCAAATACTCCACATGGCATTTCCTGACTCTATTTATTACTAAAATCTGCAACAATTAATCGTAAACTATTTGTAACTTATATTAACAGAATGTAGCATACAAAGATAATTCATATATTTGCTAGGTACTACAAATAGGTGATATGCTGTGCCTGGTAAGATTTTTAGGAAGTTGAAGGGAAATACAGTGGATAAGTTTGTAATAATGGTGAATATCTGTAGCTTGGTTGTAGATTCATTCTCCGAGCTTGTGGGCTGGTTTCTCAATGATTTTTTACCAGGCTAGGTAACATCTTCAGCAGAGTTTAGGGGATGTCAGTGTTCTTCTATTTATAAGGGCTTCAGGTGTGGGTGTGTCAAGTGAGGGTCTGTGATGGATCTTGTGATGGGTCAGGTGTGAGTCATCAGTGAGTCTTCTGATGGGTCTTATGATGGGGAGGTTTCACCAGGTCAGGGTCATTGAACCTGGCACTCCACAAGCAATTCCATCAACAGACACATCAACAACAACCAGCCTACGAACCCCTCAGAATCCAAATCAACCGCACAGCCAACCAAAGACAGCACCCACCCTCAACCAACCCATGCAAGCTCCCCCTCCCTCCTCACCTCTCTATGACCCTGACCTGGTGTATCCTCCCCATCACAAGACCCATCACAAGCCTCTCACTGATGACTCACTCCTGACCCATCACAAGACCCTCACTCGACACACCCACACCTGAAGCCCTTATAAACAGAAGAATGCTGACACTGACAACCCCTGAACTCCATTGAAGATGTTACCTAGCCTGGTAACAAAATGTTCAGAAACCAACCCACAAGCTTGGAGAACAAACCTTCACCCTCACAGTGGATAGAGGTCAAAATTAAGAAGACATGGAATGTCCTTGGAAGACCCAATTGATATGTTAGAGATAGATCAGAATGGCAGGCAGGCATTATTAGGTCATCAAGAACTGGATCTGTCTGAATGACACCTAATTAACTGATAAATAGGACAGTGCAATGCTTCAGATTCAAAACTAAGTGGGTGTTTTGGTCTGTGTGTAACATCTATGCACAGCTCTTTAAAGCAGTTCCAATTTCTCTCAGGATTATGCAGCTGCCATACCTAAAGCATGAAATGATTCTGAACAAATACATGCTTAAGGCATGTAAACAGGTACTACTTTCATACCTTCACACTCTCTAAAACAGCTTGTTGTTTCAAATCTAAAAATCTGCAGAGCCCTACTAACTTAAATACAATTTGAAAGTTAAAAAAAAAGTATGCAGGATCCAATCTGGGTTGGTTCATCAGGACTAGAGGTTTAGTCTCCTGAGCTTTTGGACTTATGCTGGACCCCGTCCTCAGGGAACCTCTCTCTACCAAAATGTAGTAGAGAGAAGTTCCCCGAGGAACTTTGGTAAAGACACATTCCCTGAGGATGCGCTGCAGAACAAGTCCAAAAGCTGAAAAATGAAACCTCTGGCCTGGGGACCAACCCAGGCTGGATTCTGCAACATTATCCCGGGACATGTATATTTGCCTATATAAATCAGCTGTTTATTGTTAAAAAAATTAAAAACAATAAAAGCAACTATTTACAATACTAAAACAAACTTAGCTTTCGCTGATCCACTGTCAGCATCTTCAGAGTGAAGTGTTGGGGGTGGAGAGATCTCTTATAAGCCTTGATAACCTAGTTTCTTACTCATTGACTGTGTGATAGGGCCATTCGTCCTGACTGATTGTAATTGCCTTAACTGTCCCGCCTCCTCTTGTTTGCACTCCAGTTCCACAACTTCTCTCCCTCCCCTCCTTGTCCATCTTCTCCTTCCTGGTGTTGTTGCCGTTGGTGTGCCTTCTAGCGACATATATTGAACATATATAGATATATATTTCTCATAAATCCTTTGTGAATCATCAGAAAGCTATATGAATATTTCAGACTTCATGTTTATAACTCTATGCTTATCCCAGCTATGATAGTGAAATTGTGCAGTATATACAGTACTACTTTATTTGAAATAAGACTGTTGGGCTGCACTATTTAGGATTGGGCAGATCAGTCAATTCATAGGTATTCAATTCATACAATTTGAACTAATACACTGAAACTTCAAATTTGCTTAATTTCATTCCAATTTCTGCATTCTTTTTCTTTAAAGCCGCTTCTTTGCATGCACAGAAATATCAAAACAATTTGAAGTGATCTGGCAGCACTTGATTTGATGATTCAGATGGGCTTTCTGATTAGTTTGGCAAAATTGATTCCACTTAGCAATTCAACTGCCTTGCTTCAAAACAAAGTCTTTTGACTGAATATTTGTACAGACTAATGACCCATTGTAGAACAAATGCACAAATA
This sequence comes from Protobothrops mucrosquamatus, assembly GCF_001527695.2. NCBI lineage: Eukaryota > Metazoa > Chordata > Lepidosauria > Squamata > Viperidae > Protobothrops > Protobothrops mucrosquamatus. Next base: position 119,278 of record NW_015389457.1, on the reverse strand, counting down.
ATGGAATGAAAAGAAACATGCAAAAAGGAAACAGGAAGGTTTTAAAAAGATTTTCTGCTTGACTAGCTGACCTTATTATCTATAAGTTCTTTAAGTTTGCACTGCTGTTTTTTAAAACTTCCCATAATCCGTAAGGTACAGTGGGAAGATAAACAGTCTTGTGAAGGAAATGTCCTGTTACAACTGTTTGCCTTGTAAAATCTCATCCTAAACTTTACAGAAAGAAGGAAAACAACTGAGTAGGGATTTATAACAGATTAACCTTTATTTCTTAAAACTGTGAGTTGAAAAGATTATTATTTTTTTGAGATTAGATTTATTGTGGGATTTCAAATTTTCCCTTTTCTTAGGCCTGGTAACAACTGAATGTGCTAAATGGCCTAATTTCTACAGCCAAAGCTGTTCCTCAGGTATTTATTCATTCCGCCCCCCCTAAAACATTTTACTTTAGATGACACTGAAAATAACAGTTTTCACTCTGTAATTTTTTTTAAATTGTAGATAAAATGGGAACCCTTCTTTGATTTGACAGGTCTGTATAGTAGATCATCTGAGGATTTTGAACTGATTTTGAACTGAGCTAAATTTTCAGACAAAACAAAATAGCACCTATTTTTAGCACTGAGTATTAGAAATAAAAGCAAAGGAGATAATGGCAAAGTTTGTGGGGAAATTAAGTAAACATTTATTATGAAATGAATGAAAGTTTTAAGAATAAAAATAAAGAGGTTATTTACAATATTATGCAATAAAGTCATGGGTCCTCAGTTAACCAGGGAGAGTTCTGCTTTATTTGTCTCTGTCGATCGGAACCTTGACATAATGATTATGACCTGCAGTGACAATCATTTCAACTCCCTATGAAATCTTAATATATATTGCATTTTCTTTGTTCCTTCCATCCAGATTAATTGACCAACCGTAAGCACTTTAAAAATATTGCAGATTTCCTTACAAATCTGTTTTTACCCATCCCAAAATGGTTGAAATTTTGAGTTATGGTCCAGACTGCCAAACTTAAGAAAGAAACATTTGCTCTTACAATAATACATCAGGAAGTTCCCATCCTTTCGTTGCCTAAGAAATACTATTTTTCATGACACCCTAGATAAGAGGGAGCCGTCTCATCCCAATGGGATTGGCCCACCTCCCTTGATCTTGTAGAGGGGGCAGGCTGTGGACCCAGTCAGTCAAAAAGTTTCAGGTGGCAGGGACTAGGAAGAGAACATTTTCTATTGTGGCTCCTGTTCTTTGGAATATTTTGCTGCCTGAGGTGAGGTCTGCCCTCACCATTTTGGTCTTTAGGAGGGATGTTAAGACCTGGCTCAGCTGGATGGGTCTTGATGGGGGAGCTCTAAGTTGGAGGTGTGTGGTGGACTAATAGAGAGGTTGCCACATCTGGATGGTCCTGGCTTCCAGGGTTTTTAAGTTTATTGTTGCTAATGTTTCAATATTTATGATTTTAATTTTAAACTGCCCAAAGTCACTTTGCAGAGATGGGTGACATGCAAATTTAATATATAAATAAAATAAGAATTGATTTAAAACAGCCATTTTTTTCTCATATGAGTTATAAAGAACTTTATAGATTCTCTAATCCACACCCTGATCAGTGCAGGAGTCTATAAATCCATAACTAATCCAGTCCTGTTTGAAAATCTCCAGCGACCAAGAAGCAGAAGTGAATTCAACTCAATGAATTCTATATGTATTATTCTGTATAATTCTATATTATTTGGATAGGTTAGGAGAGGACTACCTCCAACTGCATGTTAATAATAATGCTTTGCAGAATATTCCCAAAATACACACACACACATATACCTCATGGAAGGAGTTGCGGACCACAAAAAGTGTGTGTCTTGTAATGAAATTGGTCTGTCTGAAATGGTTCTATCAGATTCCTACTGATTCAGAAATCTTCACGACATACCTACTTACCTTGCAGAGATAAAACTTAGCAACAAAGATGATCCTGTCTGACTATTTTGTTAAACCTATCCCTTTTCGTTAATTTTGTATATATAAATGTAAGGCGACTGATAATGTAGTGCTGAGGAAGAATAAATGAAGGAAATGGGAAGGAATACCATTATGAATTTTTCTGCCAATTGCAATTTTAGAATCTGAATGTGGTAGGGTTTTCAAATCATTTAATTTTATTAATAAAGTTCCCTGTCTCTAGTCTTGTTCGGAGCCCTGTGTTATCGCTAGCTGTAATAATGAATAATGGAACTAACCAGATCACGAGGAATAACCGTACCGTACTGACTGGAGACATAAAATGAAAATGGATTGTCTAATAGAGACAAATAGAATATGAATGAAAAGGCAATGAGCCAGACTTACATACAATTGTTACAAGGAAATCCATGCGGCCATTTCCTTCGGGTTCTTTGTCACTGTTCTTTGGTAGAAATGAAATTTCAGAGATCGATTGCCAACTAGCATAGTTGCATAGGATTAATGACTTTGACATTGTGGAAACATTTGAAAATGAGATAAGTTCCAAGGGTCTGAAGGATAATAATAGAGAATCAGTGAACTCTGTCAATATTTTTGTAGCTATTCCCTTCCTGGGTTATGTGCTGGGATCTGTTTTGAATACTGATTGGCCACATTTTGGTGGTGATCTTATCTGAATTTGATGAGAATTATGGAGTCCTGAAATGTCATGGTTGCAATCAGAAAAACATTGAAGGAAATACATCCGTGTGAGTTTAGCTTTAAAGAGGCCACAAAGAAGATTTTAATCAAGACCACAGCCATGGTGTACTCTTCTTTCTCCATCATGGTTCCCCCCTCCACTCCATCCCAAAACTCTCTACCCTGATATGGCAAATAGCAATGGGGGTGTATGACTAGTAAGGTGGGATAAGATTGTCCTATAGTATATAGACTCACTGGATATATAGACTCACTGGAGAAGGGCCTAATGCTGGGAAAGATCGAGGGCAATAGAAGAAGGGGACGACAGAGAATGAGGTTGCTGGATGGAGTCACTGAAGTAGTAGGCGTGAACTTAAATGGACTCCAGAAGATGGTAGAGGACAGGAAGACCTGGAGCAACGTTGTCCATGGGGTCGCGATGGGTCGGACATGACTTCGCAACTAACAACAACAACAACATAGTACATACAGTAAGAAGAGTTTTCAAATTGTGTATCATGGAAACCTAGGATCTGAAGATGCCAAGAATAATTGCTGGCAAAGCTTTAAGAAACCTTTAGTTTTTAGACTATGGTCATTAAACCCTGAAACTCAATGCTGTCCAAAAACACCCAAAATCTTTCATTTGAATGTAGCAAATGTCTCTATTTCTAGAGCTCTGAATTTGATGAAAGTTCAGGGAATGTTGTTGTTGTTTTAACTAACAGATCCTATAGCCTGAAAATATTTGAAATTAGATTTTGCCTAGATCTGCAGTTTTGTATGAGAATGTAGACTGCTGATTTTCTTCATGGCCCTGTTTTTCTTTAATATATCACATAAGCAGTAACTATTATTGATAATTTTCACTGGCTAGTTGCCACTAAGCCCTGGCAGAACCTCCACAAAATTAATTTCGTAGATGCCATAATGAATCTGACATCTTAATCATTTCCAGATAATTCGTTATATATACTGTGGAATTTGTATTAGATATGAAGTTCCTCCAACCTCTGACATATAGCATATAGCATAAGGTTCTTTATGCTTCTGGAAAAATATGAAGTATTATTCTAAATTAAAATATTTGTCCAACTAACTATGGTTCTTGAAGGAACAAAAAGGTTGTTTCTTTTTCTGGATATATAGGCAAATTTCTTAAATTGTAAGGATGGTTACTATTTTCCAAAGAATAGCAACAAGACTGTGGCCATTTGTTTTAACTTTAAGAATGTTGAGAATGTAGATAAGCATTTACCAGCTTGTATCTATTCTCTCTATATCTGGCAATATATCATTGAGTGTTCTGGAGTAAAAGAAAGAAAATGTAGCTATATTTTAAAAATAAAGATGGGAGAAATTACTGATGAGAGGTAACATTTTTCCCACAAAGGCTGTGGGAATGAAACTGAATATGGTGCATTGTGTGGTTTCAAATGACAGCTATTATATCCTTTAAAAATGATTGTTGCTTTGCAGCGATAATAAATTCACTTCGTATGAAGTTCTTTATCAAATCCTCCTTTGAATTCTGTCCAGTGAGTTTGAACCAATCAGAATTGGCATGATCTCATGACTGTTACCGCAGTTAGTGGCATTCCTTTCTACACTGAGCCCCTTCGTTGACTCAGATGGATTAAGGGCCTTTTTTTAGCTCCTTCTACCCTAAATTTTTAGACTTGGCAGTGGGTTCATCTAGCTCAGGGGTAGTCAACCTTGGCTCTTTTATGACTCGTGGACTTCAATTCCCAGAATTCCTGAGCCAGCTTAGCTGGCTCAGGAATTCTGGGAGTTGAAGTCCACGAGTCATAAAAGAGCCAAGATTGACTACCCTTGATCTAGCTGCATCTCAAAAGGAAAATTAGAGCGGGAAGACAAAAAGGGATCCTGAAGGAGGCAACAATGAAGCACTTCTGTACACTTTCTGAAAAGCATGGATATAATAGTATTAGCAGAATAACTGAGTTGGAAAGGACCTTGGAGGTCTTCTAGTCCAATCCCCTGGTCAGGCAGAAGACCCTATACCATTTCAGACAAATGGTTATCCAATCTCTTCTTAAAAACTTCCAATGTTGGAACATTCACAACTTCTGGAGGCAGGTTGCTCCACTGGTTAATTGTTCTAACTGTCAAGAAATTTCTCCTTGGTTCTAGGTTGCTTCTTTCTTTGATTAGTTTCCATCCATTGCTTCTTGTCCTGCCTTCAGGTGCTTTGGAGAATAGCTTGACTCCCTCTTCTTTGGGGCAACCCCTGAGATATTGGAACACTGCTATCATGTCCCCCCTCAACCTTCTCTTCATTAAACTAGACATACCCAATTCCAGCAACCTTTCCTTATATGTTTTAGCCTCCAGTACTCTAATCATCTTTATTGCTCTTCTCTGTACTCTTTCTAGAGTCTCAACATCTTTTTTACATTGTGGTGACCAAAACTGGATGCAGTATTCCAAGTGTGGCCTTACTAAGGCATCATAAAATGGTATTAACACTCCATGTGATCTTGATTCTATCCCTCTGTTAATGCAGCCTAGCACTGTATTGGCTTTTCTGGCAGCTGCAGCACACTGCTGGCTCATATTTAAGTGATTGTCCAGTAGGACTCCAAGATCCCTCTCACAGTTACTACTATTGAGCAAGGTACCACCTATACTACACCTGTGCATTTGGTCTTCCTTGCCTAAATGTAGAACCTTACTTTTTCACCATTGAATTTCATTTTGTTAAATAGCGTCTAATGTTCAAGTCTGTCAAGATCCTTCTGTATCTTAAGCCTATCTTCTGGAGTGTTGACTATTCCTGCCAGCTTGGTGTCATCTGCAAATTTGAGTTCCCCATCTATTCCCTCATCCAAATCATTGATGATTAGTTTCCATCCATTGTTTCTTGTCTTGCCTTCAGGTGCTTTGGAGAATAGCTTGACTCCCTCTTCTGTGTGGCAACCCCATAGATATTGGATCACTGCTCTCATGTCACCCCAGTCCTTCTTTTCATTAAAATAGACATACCCAATTCCAGCAACCATTCTTTATATGTTTTAGCCTCCATCCCCTTTATCCATGCCTACACTTTGTTTGGCTTGAGGAAATTTTTGTAACTTTTATTTCCCCTTGGATCATAAGCATTTTTTTCAAAAGAGAAAGTGTCTTCATATATGTCGGTCTTCATATAAAAAAGTCACAACTTCAGTCACTTGGTAAGTTTAGTTTGAAGCGATTATAGACAAAAACTTGGGAACAATCAGGAAAGTTAAAAAACAAGGCTATATGACCCATGAGAATAGAAGTTATTTTTTTTTTAAAAAATAACAATTTCTAAACCTTTGAGGAAATAGCCTGTTTTGAAACATTGAATGCATATTCTAGTTAATCTTATGATATTTATTTGTTTTATTTCTTTCCAGAGATACAGTTATGTGGGCCTTGCAGAACAGAGATGTTCACGTTTTCATTTTCATGTGGGCTTTTAATTTTCAATGAAAGAATGGTTTGTGATTTCCAATTATTTTTCTCCTTTGTGTCTTTTCTTGTACAGCCATGTCTTCAAAGAAAATTCTAAGCCTCAAACAAAAAACAAACAAGTTATTTCAAGGGACACCCCTCCTTAAAAAAAAGGTTTTGAACACTTTCTGACTTGTAAAGAGATTGGATGGCAATATATGTACTAATTTAATATCAGTAGTGAATTTATGTGCAGATGGAAAGTATATGGGTTTGTAAATATGAATTGGAGATGGCTTGAATGCAATAATTATAATAATTATAAGATGGGTGTTTTTTTAGGGAGAGGGTATCAAAAAGTCAAATTTATGGACACAACCATGACATAGAAGTTCTGCCCCCTTTTATGGGTGTCATATGACCCACACATGTAAAAAAAGGGGGGAGATGGGACTTCAAATACATATACACAAGTAATATTATGATTCCCCTTCCTTCTTTTACTATTCTGATTTGCCCACTTTCACTTTCTTATCTGCTGGAGTTGTAGATGCTCCATCACAGGAGGTTTCAAAAATAGACTGGAAAACCATTTGGCCAGGATGGCATAGTGTCTCCTGCATTGAACAGGTGTTGGACTAGAGACCTCTGAGGTCCCTTCCATGTTCTATGTTCTTTATGGATGCCCCTCATGTGAGAATAGTTTGAAACATGGGATCAGGAACAAGCTGGTTCAGCACACACTGAATCGTGACTAGTTCTTTATGCCCTTGCCCTGAATTATTTCAGTCCTTCGATCTATATGGCTTCCCTTCCTGCAAAGTAGATCATACAATTTGCCTTAATTTATTTATTTCTTTCCATAATTCGATAAAAGGCCCAAAGAATTACCTGTTAATGAGGAATTGTTGAATTTAGAAGTTAGCAAGTCTTTTAAAAACCTCAGGACTAAGATCGAAGCGGCCCTCATAGAGTTAGTGAAAACAGTTGCTTTTCTATGGACAATATTTATTTTCAATAGGGTAGCTGTCCTCCTTCAGCTTTCTCAGTTCAGTAGATTGGGTCAGCTATTTGCTGAGCTATTATGCCTTTCCCCACTCCCATAAATAAATAAATACTTGGCAGCCTTCCAAACACATTCCCATTTGGGTCACTTTAGTTTATAAATCAGTAGTTTTTTGCAAATTGGCTCTCAGGCCTGTCCAACCTTTTGGCTTGCCTGGACAACATTGAGTGAAGAGGAATTTGTCTTGGGCTACATAAAAATACATAATATGGATAAATAGAAAAATCATATGATAATGTCAAAAGTTTGCAGTATTTGTAGGACCAGCTGTCCAGGGCCACATGTGGCCCATGAGCTGCAGGCTGGACATGCCTGACTTATCTTGTTGTATGAATCCAGGCACTGTTCTTTGTAAAATATGAGTTACAAACTTGGAGTGTTAGTCAAACAACTCTTCCCTTTCTCCCCATGTTTATTTATAGCTTGTATTTTATTGTAATTTTAATGTGATTTTATATATTTATGGTTTCTGTTTAATGTTGTAAGCTTCCCAGAGTCTTCTTGGGGTGAGATGGATGGCAAACAAACAAACTCTAGAAAGAGTACAGAGAAGAGCAACAAAGATTATTAGGGGACTGGAGGCTAAAACATATAAGGAACAGTTGCTGGAATTGGGTATGTCTAGTTTAATGAAGAGAAGGATGAGGGGCGACATGATAGCAGTGTTCCAATATCTCAGGGGTTGCCCCAAAGAAGAGGGAGTCAAGCTATTCTCCAAAGTGCCTGAAGGCAGGACAAGAAGCAACGGATGGAAACTGATCAAGGAGAGAAGCAACCTAGAACTAAGGAGAAACTTCCTGACAGTTAGAACAATTAACCAGTGGAACAACCTGCCTCCAGAAGTGGTGAATGCTCCAACACTGGAAGTTTTTAAGAAGAGACTGGATAGCCATTTGTCTGAAATGGTATAGGGTTTCCTGCCTGAGCAGGGGGCTGGGCTAGATGACCTCCCAGGTCACTTCCAACTTTATTATTACTATTACTATTACTATTACTATTACTATTACTATTACTATTACTATTATTATTATTATTATTATTATTATTATTATTATTATTATTATTATTATTATTATTATTATTATTATTATATAATAGCCATAGTTAAATAAAACATGGGTTGATGTGTGAATCTAATCATGATAGTACTGGGTAACATGTTTTAAGAAAGATTCACATAAATTAGAACATGTTCAGAGAAAGACAGCAGATATAGACAAAGGACTTCCAAAATTGAATCAAAGATGCTTTTTCAAAATACGACTGGACTATGTTGCTTCCTTGAGGAAGACATTTTACCTCTTATCCAAGAAGCGTCTTCAATTCTAACTGACTGGAGGAGATTAGAACTGAAGAAGCTTCTTGGCTGAGAAGCAAAATGTCTTCCTCAAGGTAAAAACATAGTCCAGTTGCCTTTTGAAAAAAAAAACACCTTTGAGACAACCATGACCTGGATGACTGAGTATCTCCATAGACGTTCCAAAATTGTAGTTCAGAGCATATGACATGCTGACTTTGTGTTTGGGCTTAATATCAGAACCTTTGGGAGATAAAGAGAAACAGAGTAAGTCATGAATTCTAGAGATGCAGTGCTGGTCCTTCCCAAGGCCTGGAGAGAATCCTCTTGATAGCCTTATGGTTCTTCTAAAATAATAATGAAAAATAAGAGATGAACAAATATATAGGATCATCAATAATGTCTGAATATGGGTTATCTGAAACGGCCATAGGGTTTATGCTATTGTAAAAAGATATGAAAAAGAGCAATATTTTTCTAACCAGTGAAGTTGGATTATTTGCTTTGCTACTAATCAAATTAGAATTTGATGATTTCTTCGTATTTGATTGAAATGGCACCATCTCATAAAAACTGGGAGGGTAGTAATGTAATGGAGTGCCTATAACTGCAAGGCTTAGTCTGATTCCCTTTCATCTTTTTGCACTTAACTTTTAGAGCTGAGAACAAAGGTTATCTACTCCCTAGAGCAACAAATTGACAGGATAGGAAGAAAGTAGACCAGTTCAGCTACGATTCTTCTTTTTAATATTTCCACATTTATTTTAATTTCAGCTTCTACCCCCAGAGATTTTTTTTCTTCTCTATCTCAGAGCTGCATCTTGCAAAATTCAAGCTGTACATTATGATTTCTGTTCTTTCTTAGTCTTGCTGTTTGGGGAAGCATATGGAGAAAACCTTGATGAAAAATAAATCCTGATTTATTTGATTGGGTTTAAACTTACTTGCTTTTACTCCCCCTGGATTTGTGATTCTTCTGTCTGCCTCTTGTATCGAGAATTATAAGAGATGTTGTCAGTTGTTAACATTAAAATTCATGTGAAAATTCAAATGGAGCTTTTTCATGTGTTTCCAATATAAACCCTCATGTATGTATGTATAGATGGAAACATACATATGTACATACATATATCACAGCTGTGGTTGCTTAGTGGTTAGAATTCAATATTGCAGGCTGACTCTGCTCACTGCCAGGAGTTCGATCCTTCTGAGGTTGGTAAAATGAGGACCCAGATAGTTGGGGGCATTATGCTGACTCTGTAATCTGCTTAGAGAGAGATGTAATATACGTTTAAGTGCTATTGCTATATCCCTTCTCATTCTTATGTGTCTGCCTCAATCTCAGATTCTCTGTTAGAGGCCTGGGAGTTTGAGTGTTCTGTGCAGGATCTTAGCTATTCCTAGTACTGCACTGTTCTGGATAGAGAGCTTTCCTGGGATCTATTGGAGCCCCTCTCCTAGTTTAAGAATCACAGCCCCAAGTACTTTTCTCTACCAGCACTGGGATTGCTTTGGCCTTTACTTTCCACATTCTTTCTAGTTTGTCCTTCAGGGTCTAATACTTCTTCAGATTCTCCTACTCCTTCTTCCTGATGTTACTGTCACTTGGCATCATTACATCGATCACCACCACTATCTTCTGGTCCTTGCCTACTCACATGACAGCTGGTTGATTGGCCAGTACTACCTGTCTGTCTGGATCTGGAGACTCACAGGATCTTAGCCCTGTTATTTTCCATGAACTTCTATGGAATTTCTCATCTGAACCTGGGATGGTCTAGCCTGGGGGTCTCCAACCTTGGTGACTTTAAGACATGTGGACTTCAGGTCTTGCTGGCTGGGGAATTCTGGGAGTTGAAGTCCACAAGACTTAAGGTTGCCAAGCTTGGAGACCCCTGTGCTAGACCATCCCATACACTGTGCAGATATTCCCGCACACAATGCCAACTATTTGCTGAGCTGCTTCTGAAGCCTCTCTGCATAGTCCAGACCTTGGAGCCTGTCTGGTGTGGGCTGCCTTGAAGACTACTTGGAAGCTTCAGCTATTCTAGAAGTAGTTAGGTCTAATGACAATCATAATTTCCTAATGGAGAAGTGCCACAGTGCACTGCCTGTATCTTGAATTCAAGGCTGTTGTAATACCTAAAGCCAGGTGAGCATAATTCACTAACAGACACCCCTTTTCCTTACTCATTCAAGTTTTGATAGTACATGCCATATTTACTTAATCCAAGTTTAAAGCACGGATTAGAATAGCTTTACTATATTAGAGTTTAATACATTTGGGAACATCAGCCGGAGATCAAGGTCTCCAGCCATCTACAAACTGAGCTTGAACATGGATTTTTCAGCCCCTGTCCTGTGTTAGCCTTTTCCTCTTTTCTCACTGTCTCTCCCTCTCTCTCTCTCTCTCTGCCCACCACAACACAATTTCCTAGTTCCAATGCTCATCAGTTCACCAGACTATTTCCTAACTTCTCATTTCCCCAAATGTCTCTCCAGAGCTAGGTGACAGTCGTGATAGCCTTGGGAATAACCACAATAAAGCTCAATGCATCTGAAAAGAGCAAATTGTCTCTGTCTACTCTGGCTTTACTCTCTAGTCACTGAAAGAGGATGTCATGTCCAAGGAAGACATTTTGAGAAAATGGTAAAGTCATCTGGTCACACTTTCTATAACTAGCTCCTTTGCCAGTAATCTTTCAAGTGGCTGCTGAGAAAACTTTGTGGGCTCATTATAGAACATTTTTGGCATTTTTCATTGTAAGCTTGAATACTTGCATGTCTTTGATACAGAATTTCATTTCTTGGCATCTGAGCTCTTGTCACGGAGTAGAATGAGATACAAATACAGAGAAAAAAAGTTTTGAGAAAATAAAAAGAAAATAGTTGTTTGAAGTCATCCAGAAATGTTTCTTTGTTAGTGGCATATTGGCATAAGAAAGAAACTGAACTCCATTCTCTTTTGAAATAATTTATTAATATCTCCTTTGAACAGTTAGGAATTGATTACAAAAATACTTTGATCTCCTGCTCTCGCATTCCTCATCCACCTTTGTGAAATCTAATAGCGGACAAATAAATTGGCTCTTAAATTTCTCCAGCTGTTGTGCATGTTGTTTGGGGAATAATGTGAGTTGAACTCCCATCACATCAACCAGGATACAAATCTGGAAAAACTAATGTCATTATTGGTTGTTTTTGTTCATCTTTCTATATTATTCCTCTTTGAAAACAGATATTGCTTTGTTTAACTTTGATAACTGTTTAGCACTATCAAAGATATACACAAATTTGTCCATAGCTATATCTGATGAATAGAAATATTTCAGGCTTTTTTTTTTTTTAAAGAGAGTTTCATTTATATTCCTTTACGATTTTGTAAAAACTGATTCTAACAATACTCAGAGATATTTTGGAGAAGAATTACTGCTGCACTACCTTGCTCCAACATGCCTGTTTTTAACTTGGTACAGATAGTCCTCGACCACAATTGAGCCTAACATTTCTGTTGCTAAGTGAGACATTTGTTAAGTGAGTTTTGCCCCATTCTACGACCTTTCTTGCCACAGCTGTTAAGCAAATCACTGCAGTTGTTAAATTAGTAACATGGTTGTTAAGTGAATCTGGCTTTACTATTGACTTTGCTGGTCAGAAGATTGCAAAAGCTGATCACATGACCCTGGGACACTGCAACTGTCTTAAATATGAACCAGTTGCCAAACATTTGAATTTTGATCATGTGACCATGGGGCGACTATTGTAAGTGTGAAAAATGGCCACAGGTCAGTGCTGTTGTAAATTCAAATGGTCACTAAATGAACTGTTGTAAGTCAAGGACTACCTGTATTTTGGTCAAGAAGCAACAATGAGAACTGGACACGGAACCACTGATTGGTTCAAAATTGGGAAAGGAGTCCGGCAAGGCTGTATACTGTCGCCCTGCCTATTTAACTTATATGCAGAGCACATCATGAGAAAGGCAGGGCTAAATGAATCAAAGGTTGGAATTAAAATTGCCGGGAGAAATATCAACAACCTAAGATATGCAGATGATACCACTCTAATGGCAGAAAGTGAAGAGGAACTAAAGAGCCTCTTGATGCGGGTGAAGAAGGAGAGTGCAAAAGTTGGCTTGAAACTCAATATTAAGAAAACCAAAATCATGGCATCCGGCCCTCTCAATTCCTGGCAAATAGATGGGGAAGAAATGG
>NW_015389457.1:101228-106514 GCF_001527695.2 Protobothrops mucrosquamatus | reverse complement strand
ACTCCAAGATCACCTCAGATGGGGACTGCAGCCAAGAAATTAAAAGACACTTGCTCCTGGGGAGGAAAGCTATGGCAAATCTAGACAGCATACTAAAAAGCAGAGACATCACCCTGCCAACAAAAGTGCATATAGTCAAGGCCATGGTTTTCCCAGTTGCAATGTATGGATGTGAAAGTTGGACCATAAGAAAGGCTGAGCGACAAAGAATTGAGGCCTTTGAACTATGGTGCTGGAGAAGACTGCAAGGCATTCAAACCAGTCAGTCCTAGAAGAGATCAACCCCGACTGCTCTTTAGAAGGCCAGATCCTGAAGTTGAAACTCAAATACTTTGGCCACCTAATGAGAAGGAAGGACTCACTGGAGAAGGGCCTAATGCTGGGAAAGATCGAGGGCAATAGAAGAAGGGGACGACAGAGAATGAAGTGGCTGGATGGAGTCACTGAAGCAGTAGGCGTGAACTTAAATGGACTTCAGAAGATGGTAGAGGACAGGAAGACCTGGAGGAACGTTGTCCATGGGGTCGCGATGGGTCGGACACAACTTCGCAATTAATAACAACAACAACCTGTATTTTAAATTACTTTCTGACTTCTGAACTACCAATTAAATAATTAGTGGCTCCTGAACTGAAAAGGTTATCTAATTCCTCCCCCCCCCCAAAAAAAATTAAAAAATCTAGTAGGATGTAGGGGTGAAGGTTTTCCATTAGGAGGAAGACCCAACTTCAAATTTACCCTCACCAGTGAAAGCTCATTAAGTGATATTGGTTAGTCCTTGTCATTCTGTGTCACAACGTTGTGATGAAATAACAAACAAAGAATTGCGGGGTAGGCCTTGTTGAGTCCATAGAGGAGAAAAAACTGGAAAATTCCAGTTTCAGAGAAACAACAACAACAAAAAATTGCAGAAATCCAACTGTGAGAAACAAAAGGTACAAATTGTCCACCACTGAGCTTTTAAGGAACGGTTAACAAATCTGGTCCATCTGAATTTCTGAATTATGAACATATTGATTTTGGATTCATGCTATACTCAACAGTAATTTTTTTCTTCGATTCACTGCATTTGGACAGTAGCATTTTCTTAGCTACTTCTCTGAAAACTGATTTCCAGTTGTGCTCCAATTTTTTCTGAGTTTTATCTTTTTTTCCAAATGAATGTTCTAAACCTAGTATAGTTTTCAGCACTTGCATCAATTGTTTTGAATACTTTTATGAGGGAAAAATAGGTTTTCTCTCAGTGTCACAGTATGGTTTTATACTGCAGAAACCTTCTCAGGGGAAAAAAAGATTTTGTTTCAGTTAATAATATATGTGAATGTTCTTTTTAGCTTTTCTTTGAATTTTTTTCTTTTTAATTACAGTGATTTTAAGCAAAGTAGGTTTAATAGGGTCACTATTTTCTTAGTGTTTTCATGGATCTAGCTAGAGGAGAACTCCAATAGCATTCATTTCATATTACAATGGCCTGACACACCCCATCATAGTTCTCCAAATTGACTCTGAGGAGAACAAATTATAGAACAAATTTATTAAGTTTGCAGAAGAAGAAATGACTAAATAGAAACCAATGTAGTCCTACTTTTTTTTTTCTTGCTTGATCTAATTCTTTTAAAATCTTGTTTTTGATCCTGATCTTGTTATTTTAATGTTGCAAGTTTTGCTACGGTTGTTTTAATATTGACTTGCTGCCAACCAAGGCTGTATATTTTTAAAGAAACATATGTTTCTTTTTTTGGGTTAAATGTTTCATAAAGGTCCTTTAGGCTGATGGTTACCTACCTACCTTTCCTTTTTTTCTTCTGTTGAATTGTGATCACTTCTCAAGGACTGCCTGGACAAGTCCCTGCAGTTTTTTTGGCGAGGTTTTTCAGAAATGATTTGCCATTGGCTCCTTCCTAGGGCCGTCCTAAAAGAAATCAATCCTGTCTGTTCTTTGGAAGGAGAGATACTGAAGCTGAAGGTACAATACTTTGGTCACCAAATGAGAAGAGAGGACTCCTTGGAAAAGAACCTGATGCTGGGAAAGATGGAAGGCAAAAGGAGAAGGGGATGGCAGGGGATGAAATGGTTAGATAGTGTCATTGATGCAATGAATATGGGTTTGGGTAGAGGGTTTGGTCCATAGGGTCACGAAGAGTTGGGCAAGACTTAGTGACTGAGCAACAAAATCCTCTTAGGGTTGAGAGAGAGAGTGACTGGGCCATGACCACCCAGCTGACTTTCATACCTAAGGCGGGATTAGAGTTTATGGTCTCCCAGTTTGGGGCTTGATGTTTTAACCCAGGAGTGGGGAACAATGGCCCTTTTATAACTTGTGGACTTCAATTCCCAGAATTCCCGAATCAGCCATAACTTTGAATGATTACTAAATGAACTGTTTTAAATTGAGGACTTACAATCCCAATTGGGACCAGAATTTATGTTGTTCACCAAGACAGTGGTTATGTGAGTCCTGCCCAAATTTATGATCTTTTTTTTTTTTGCCATGGCTGTTAAACAAATCACTGCACTTGTTAAGTGAATCATGAAGTTGTTAAGGAATCCAGCTTCATGCTGGACTTTATGACTTTGCTTGTCAGAAGCCAGTTGGGAACCTCAGAAATGGTGATCATATGCTTTAGCCACTACCTCAAACTGACTCTCTAGCTATCAATAAGTGCAAGATAAATATAATGATCTATAGGTCTGATAATTTTGCAACATGCATATTCTATTAGATAATTCCTGCTTGTATTGATACAACTGTAAAAACTGTATTATTCAGACATTACGCATGGCTGCTTCAGAAACACAATTGCATTTTCCATGTCAAAAAGCAAGCCATGGATGCTATCCTGAAAATTAAAAATCTAATCTGGCTTTCTTGCAGCTATGAATATTCAGAATAATGAATATTGTTCCCTTGTTGAAAGCTGACGAACAGGACGGATCCCCTCCACCTCCCATCTTTTTTGATGATAGAAAAACTCATTAGAAATGTGATGTTATTAGCAGTTTCCCTTGAATTGCAAATTTCTATCATACTATAACTAGTATTATGATAATGATGAAATTAAATTAAATTAGCATATCACATACTATACAGGAAAAGTGTTAATACATTATAGTAATACAAGACAACAGATAATTGCCAGCCTAATAAGAATTTGTCCTCTGAAAAGATCATTTGGCTTACATCTTCTTCCTGCAGGCTTGGGAAAACGTTGCTCATACTGGTTTATTTGGTAAAGCCAATCATAGGTTAAGTAAAAGACTATGTATCACAATACTATGGAATTGGACAGTGTGTGTATATGTGTGTGTGTGTGTGTATCCTTTATTATTTTTATAAATAACTCAAGGTGATGAACATACCTAATACACCTTCTTCCTCCTATTTTTCCTACTACAACAACCCTCTAAGGTGGGTTTGGCAAGAGACATTGACTGGCCCAAATACACTCAGCCAGCTTTCATGCCTGAGGTGGGACTAGAACTCACAGTCTCCTGGTGATTGTCACAAAGTCACCCAGCTGGCTTTCGTATCTAAGGTGGGACTAGAACTCATTAACTCCAGTTGATTAGCCAAAGTTATCCACCTGGCTTTCATGCCTATGGTAGGACTAGTATTCACAGTCTACTGGTATCTAGGCCAACACCTTAATCATCCAAGTTCGATCAACTGACCAGGTTTTGTCTGGTAGCTGAGGATTTGTCACAGATAAATAATTGCATAACTGTTTTCTGATCGCATCTTTCATTCCCACCTTGACTTCTTTTTCTCTTTGTTCTTGCAGTTCCTCCATGGTTTATCACTCACCCTTCAAATCTCTATGCCTATGAAAGTATGGACATCGAGTTTGAATGTGCTGTCTCCGGAAAACCAGCCCCTTCAGTACAGTGGATCAAGAATGGAGAAGTTGTCATTCCTAGTGATTATTTTCAGATAGTGGTAATTATCACTACTTGTTATTACACCTTGTGAAACCAGTTCAACAGCTACTACCTAGATTGTAAAATGGTTCCAGTGAATCTGGGTTGTTGTTCTTTTTATAGTACTATAACAAGGATTTCAAAATTAGCACTTAGCTAATAATGTAATAAGGTACACAGATTAAATTATTGTTTTGAAAGTAAGGACGGAGAGGAAAAAGGTGAAAACCATTTCCCCCGTGACTCTCTGTATTTTTTTTTAGTCACTCTTGCTCTTTTCTAATAGCTGGATTTTTTTTTCTAGATGAATAATTTTAATTAGTCATCATCTATTAGGAGTAATGATATCATAGCACTGTGCTATATTTCAGCTAGATTTATAGACCAAATCAGATCTACTCACTTAATGCAGGTTAAGTGAGAGAGTCAATAACATTTTAGCACTCCTTGAAAAAAAAATCCTTCCAATAATATCCTTCCAATTCTGACATATGTTTCAGGCAATGAAGCACCCATATCTTATTTGTACTGAGTCCTATTCAAGATGTACTTTATTCAGATACTTCTCCTCAACCATGACCTGCTACACTCAGTATCTTTGACCTCACCAGACAGTTTACAGATAAATCAGTGTTTTTCAACCTCAGTAAGATGTGTGGTCTTCAACATCCAGAATTCCCCAGCCAGCATGCCAAAAATTCTGGGAGTTGAAGTCCACATATCTTAAAGTTGTTGAGGTTTGGATGGAAACTAATCAAAGAGAAAACCCTTAGAACTAAGGAGAAATTGCCTCACAATGAGAACAATGAACCACTGGAATGACTTGTCTCCCAAAGTTGTGGGTGTGCCATCACTGGAGGTTTTTAAGAAGAGATTGCACAATCACATTTTTGAAATGGCATAGGGTCTTCTCCTTGTTCAGGTGGTTAGACTCGAAACCTCCAAGGTTCCTTCCAACTTTGTTATTTTGAGAAACACTGCCTTACATAAAGGAGACGCAGAACTACTGTGCCAAGCAGTCTCATTCTGATTTTGCTTCCTCCTTTAGTTATATGTTAAAAAATAGGGGTCTTTTGTATTGAACTTGCACTTTTTAACAAGCCAAAATGAACTTCTTCCCAATGAAAACTATAGCTTTGAAGAAAATTTCCTGTCAGGAGGAAAAGATGAATTCTCCAGTACAGGAGACGGAGACTCCACCAATGGGTTTTCTTTGTCTGCCTGCTCTTGAGACCAAGTATCCAAAACTTGTCACGCCCCCTCCTGCTGGTAATCCAGTCTTAACTTGGTCTCCGCTCTTGATGACTCGTTTTGGCTTGGCTCTCTGCTAGATCAGGTTAGACAAATCATAATCCATTGGTGAAGTCT
>NW_015389457.1:87861-99459 GCF_001527695.2 Protobothrops mucrosquamatus | reverse complement strand
TGTGTTAGGGTGCTGAGAGCCAACGCCTCGTCAATCTTCAAACGCTTCGCCCTCGTTAAGACTGGATTACCAGCAGGAGGGGGCGTGACAAGTTTTGGATACTTGGTCTCAAGAGCAGGCAGACAAAGAAAACCCATTGGTGGAGTCTCCGTCTCCGTACTGAGAAAAGGCGTTCAGGTAAGACCAACGCCCCTTCCCCATTTTCAGCCTCCTACAGGCCCAATAGTTACCAAACTGTGTAGTAGTGATTTTCTTGTTTAAAATCTGAAACTAGGGCAGAAGAGAGTCCTTGAGGTCAGGAGGTTTAAAGATGTCTTCAGTTCTGAACTGTTATACTTTGACTTCTATAAGAAGAAATCTGGCTGTCTGCAGTTAAATTCTTGTAGAATCTTGTAGAAGATTCCATGGTATCCTCATACCAGTGAATACTGACAGGGTCCACTGGAATGAACTATCATTTCAGACTAGAGAAACACTTTAAAATATATCTGTGACATGATATGTTTTTCTTTAGGGAAGGCTCTGCCTCTGATGGTCTTAAATATGGAATACATAGCAAAATTCAAGGGAACATCAGGTTCCCAAGAAAACAGAGAGAAAAATTGTCAAAGAAATTATTCAGCGCTATAAATTTGTAGCCTGACCTAACAGGGAATAGTGTAAGAACATTATCACTAAAGAAAGATCTGGAAAAGTTTTTTTTTTTTTTTAATGTGAGGCTTTGATGCATCTTCAGAGAAAAATGAGGTTGAGATAAAAAACTATAAAGAGTATTTTTAGTTCAGAATTAAACTGTTGGGTCCTTGATGTTCTCTGAGCCTGGCTGTTTTCTGGCTAGCACTGATGATGTTACCTAGTTACCTCAGAGATCACCAAGAACCCCACAGATCAAACTATGTTACTTTGATCCTTGGTGCTTTCTGAGCTTGGTTGTTTTCTTGCAGATGTTTCATTACCCAACTAGGTAACATTATCAGTGCCTGCAACTGTGCTGCTGTAGAAAAGGCCCATCATTTTATGAAAATTGAGACTTTATCAAATAACATATACACACATCTCAGAAAGGAAGCACACTGATACAGAACATCTGTAATATATTTAATAGAACTGCTAAATCAAAAGTTAATATTCAGCATTGTAAACGGATGCCTGTGTGACAATTCTGCACTCACAAATGTGGCATGTTATTTTTATTTCAGAAGAAGCTTACTGGGGCTTAAAACATTAGGACTACACAGTACTTTTTCCCCATTTTAACAACTTAGTTGTGAGAGATCTAACACATTTCATACATAAGGATATTAATCTGCTGACACAAGACCCTTTTGTCAATAAATGGACAATGATGAGCTAAATCAAACACCTTTTATTTATAAATGGCTTGGAATCATTTCTCCTTATTTTCAAAAAAGACCTGTTTGGTGGTAGGAACTTTCAAGACCATACAACCTTAACCATAAATATATTATTATTGCTTATAAGAAAGACAATCAGAAAATGCAAGTTTGCTAGCCTGGAATTTTATCCTGCAGTTCCAAGCAAAACCTTCTATTTATTTTTTTTGAGCTCTCACTTAGAAATCAACGTTTTATGGCAGAGGGTGCCAACTTAGAATTTTTTAGCTATAGAATGACCTTTAAATTATTTTTTCTTACTCAGAAGAAATATTTAAAAAACAAAAAGAAAACAAAGAACCTACTGACAGTGCAAAAATATCTCCTATGCAAGATAGTGGAGATGTCTTTTAATGTCAATTTTAAGTGCTAGATAAGGAATTTGAGTTATTTTCTGCTCTGCAGCATTATGTTCTTTTAACAACATAGTTTTGACTTTATAGCAGCATAAACAATTAAGAGTCAGCACATTTGTTTAAATAAATATACATTTTATTAAGGTTCTAGGATAGTGATAAGGGGAGATATGTATGAATAAATATCTACATATAGGATAGAATAGAATAGAATAGAATAGAATAGAATAGAATAGAATAGAATAGAATAGAATAATAACTTTATTGTTACTTTGAATGTACGCTAATTGGCATACATTAAAATGAAATTTTGTTGCATACACCTATCAAAGGGTCACCATCTCCAATATACACTGCATAAATATGACAAAAATAAATAAATATATATATATACAGAATTATGCATATATATGCATATATCTTTCTCATTCAGTGTTTTCTAAATGAAGTTAACTTTCAGGCTTTTCATGTTTTGAAATATTAACTTCTATAATTAGGAATCTCACATGCTGAATATATTAAGATGTAATGTATTAGTAATTTTTTAATTTATTTTTTTTATTTTTTTTGCTATTGTTTTCTTCTAGGTTCTCTTCTTCTTCTTTTTTTTTTTACAAACATCCTGGGCTAAGCTATAGTTTAAATATACCCCTTATGATATACCAGAAATTTTAGAAAAGAACAGCATCGTATAACAACGCCTGCTGTTTTTAAAAAGGGGAAATACAGAAAATAAAAGATATAAACATCATCATCATTTTTATCATTTTTCTCAGGTGCCCAGCTGGGCTTAGTATGAATCATCTTTATCTCCCTGAGGAAAAAAATTCAGAAAATAAGGATATGTGAGAGCTCACCTTTTTTTCATATAATTTTATTAAAGCTCACAATTAGAAAGTAAAAAGTAATACAAACTACAAAAATGTATAAAAATGTAAAAAAATAGAAGAAATGGAAACACAGAGAAAAATACAAACGACTTCTTCCTGACAAGTACAAACAACGTTAGTCACTAATCTCTTAAAATACAATAGATGCACTATGCTCCTCATAACTCATCTCAACTTTGAAGCTCATTATTCATTTCTAGACATGTGACAGCTATCTCAGTATATTGAAAAGTCCACTTAGGGGGAAATGAGTGGTCCATCCCAATTCAGTAGTTTCTTGGAAATTCAAATATAATGTATAGTTAAGGAAATTAGGTTTGTCCAGCATATCAAAGAGAAAAATTGGGGGACATGATAAGTATCTTCCAATACTTGAGGGAAAGTCACAGAGTAGAGGACATTGACTTATTCTCCTCTGCTGGAGGACAGGACAAGAAGCAATGCATGGAAGCACATCAGAGGGAGATTCAACCTGGAGCTAAGGAGAATTTTCCTGACAGAACAATTAATCAATGGAATAGCTTGTCTCTTGGAGTTATGGGTGCTCTATCAATGGAGGTTTTCAAAAATAGACTGAATAACCATTTGTCTGGGATGGTATAGAGTTTCCTGCCTTGAGCAGAAGACCTCTGAGGTCCCTTCCAGCTCTATGATACTATGCTCTATATGTTGATTATTCAATTGATCACAGGATAAAAAAAGATTCAACAAGGTGACCTGATTTCTGAGGTAACAATGATTTGCCTGCCAAAGAAAGATCAGGCCTAAGAGCAGGAATACATATTCAAATGCTGAACCTGACAAACAAATTTAAAAATGAATTTTGTATCTAAAAATTAATAATGTTGGAAGGAAGCACAAATATTATAATTATTAAAATTGTCCCCTTCTGTTCTTGGGAATCCCTTGCTAGAGCATTCCTCAGAAATGGTCAGGCAGGCTTTTGTTGAAATGACTCTACAAAGGAGAGTCCACTGTGTATGTTCTGAGGAGGTCTGATCCACTTTTGGATAGCTCATACAGGTAGCCCTCAACTTACAACCATTTGTTTAGCAACCATTGAAGTAACAACAACACTAAAAAAGTGACCTACAACTGTTGCACCATCCCCATGGTCAGATGATCAAAATTCAGGTGCTTGGCAACTAGCATGCATTCACAGTGGTTGAAATATCCCACTGAGCCCTGGTGGCGCAGTGATTAGAATGCAGTATTGCAGGCAAACTCTGCCCACAGCCTAGAGTTCAATCCTGACCGGCTCAAGGTTGACTCAGCCTTCCATCCTTCCAAGGTCAATAAAATGAGGACCCAGATTGTTGTGGGCAATAGGCTGACTCTGAAAACCGCTTAGAGAGTGCTGGAAAACACTATGAAGCAGTATATAAGTCTAAGTGCTATGGCTAAGTGCTATAACTATTTGCAACCTTCCCAGCCAACTTCTGACAAGCAAACTCAATGGGGAAAGCTGGATTCATTTAACAACTGAGTCACATGACTGCGAGATCGGTGGTATATAAATTTGATCAATAAATAGAAATAAATAAATAGATAGATATAAATAAATAAATAAATGACTACCTGACTAATTTGATAACTGCAGTGATGAACACAAATAGTTGTAAAATCAGATGTGATTCACTTAACCATCTTGCTTAGCAACAAAAACTCTACTCCCAATTTGAGGACTACCTATACTCAAAGCAAGTTGTTCCTAATCTGATCCTTTCCTTGAGTTCACGGCTCCAAGATAACCCTTTGGCTTGTGTCTATCTCTTTAGGGAGGCAGCAATCTGCGGATCTTGGGCTTAGTAAAATCAGATGAAGGCTTCTACCAGTGTGTAGCTGAAAATGAAGCTGGGAATGCACAAACCAGTGCACAGCTAATCATCCCCGAACCTGGTAAGCTGCAAAGAATGTTCAGAATTTCCTGTTTCAATTTGTATTATTAACAGACCTTTGAAATATGTGCCTTCCTCTGATGTATGGCAGCATTCTTACTCATAGGCTGGTTGGTTGCAATGACAGTGGTGGGTAATCACTCACGACATGCGTCAGCAGTTTCTACTTCAGGAGAAAGCCATTAGAATTGCCCTTAGAGGGAAGTGAGACACCTCTGAGCTCATCAGAGCTATGGAATATGTTAGATAGATACGTAAAGTATCTCCCTTGGGAAGAAACCCCACCCTGGTGGGTAGAAACACATCCATATCTAAGTGGTGCTTTTACTTTTCCTGGTGACTCCTGAGAGGAACTTTTTAGGAACTTTATGTTAGCCACAAACAACCAGACCGATACATGCAGAGTTCAAGCTAACTATTTTATTATAAAGGAGTCCCTGCAGATTTTACTACACTAGTTATTGCTGACAATAGGGGGGCCTGCTCATCTTCATTTCAAGGCCATTGAGCCAGCACTGTCTGAAGACATTTCCACAGTCATTTGGCCAGCATGATGTCATGGAGCACTGTTATCTTCCTATTGAATTGGTACCTATTTATCTACTTGCATTTGCATGCTTTCAAACTGCTAAGTTGTCAGGAGCTGGGACGAGGACGGGAGCTCACCCCTTCACATGGTGCTCGGGTCTCAAACCTGAACTGCTGGCTTTCCAGCCAACAAGACTCTGGGCTTGAGTCTTAACTACTGAGCCAATGTGCTGTCCCAACTACTTTATTACGTTCTGTCTAAATTACAGGAATCTCCCCAGACTGACAGACTTCTCTTGGGAACCAATAGATAAGACTCCAAAGATTGGTCCTTTGTCACTTGTGCAGTGATTCCATGCTAATTCTGCACTTGAGTCCTCCTCCCTGCCAGGCTGGGTACTTCCCAATACTTTATGGAAAAATCAGGGGAAATTCTCTGTCTCTTTAGTGGCTAGTACATTATGATAAACAAACCTGAAAAACAAAAAAATGTGCATCCAATCCAATCTATATCCAATCCATGTCAGTGTGACATTCCTCCAGATTTAATCTATCAAACAAATGCATTGTGATCTTTTTAAGCAAAAGAGAAAAAAAAACCATTTGCCCTACATAATACACATTTTAGTTTGTATACATTTTCCCCAATGTACACTTGCATGCAATTTATCCTTATATATTCATTTTATGTAACTAGTCTTAATACATAATGTTGTTTACATGAACATTCCCAATGCATACTTTTCTTCCTCCGCATGCTGCCAAATGTATATTTTTGCCTGCAGACACATTTTTATATCCAGTGCTGGAGTTTAAAAATATTCCGAGACAACTGATATAGTATAAAATACGTGACTGTTCGTGCCATAGCAGTTTCTCTTTTTTTGATAGATTGCAAAATTCTTCTTGGAAAGACGCATATAATAGATTTTTTTTTTTACATCCCTGATGGAAGATAATGTCATTCATGGCCCTGACTATCCCTGTTGCAAACTGTTTATTTCCATATGGGCAGCTATAATTAAAATACTTTGCATTGTAACAAAAATATCATTTGAGGATGTTCAAACAGAATGTGTTATCAGGTTATTTTAAGCTGTCTGGCACTGGACTGTTGTTTCAGTATTGCTCTGGAAGGAGGAACAGGTAAAACTAAGAAAAAAAAATATGCATGCAGCATGCGCTATTCTTCAATAACAATAATTACTGGATTGCAGTGTCTTATATGCAGTTAGAAGAGAGCAATAGCGAATAGGAAGGATTTAAAAAAAAGCAGGAACACACTTATTAAAATGAAAATACTGTAATAAAAAATAATAATAGACGTAATCCTTAATTTAGAATCATTCGTTTAGCAACCGTTTGAAATTATAACTGCACTGAAAACAGTGACTTATGACAGGTTCTCACATTTACGACCATTGTAGCATCCCCATGGTCACGTAATCGAAACTCACGTGCTTGGCAACCAACATGTATTTATGATGGTTGCAGTATCCCAGGGACATGTGATCATCATTTGCAAACTTCCCAGCCTGCTTCTGACAAAGTCAGTAGAGGAAGCTGGATTCACTTAGGACCATGTGATTCACTTAACAACTATAGCAAAAAAATGTCATAAGATCAGGTGGGACTCACTTAACCACCACCTTGCTGAACCCGACTGTGGTCATAATTTGAGGACTACCTTTACCTGGTTTTCTGCTTTTTTCCTCTTCCTATTCACTGCTGTTTTCACTATTCTTCCAGGTTTAAACAAACTCATTGTTCAGAATAGAGGTATATGCAAACACACCCAACGCAAAGGCTTTTGAACAGGAATGCTGAAAATAATCTGAGTCATTTCAACTATCAATTGTTAAGTGTACACTTAACAAATGTATGTGATGTGTGGATCAAAAAAGCAGATTGAATACTCTTGTTGGAGACTCCTTTTCAAATGTTCTTCTGAACCTGTGAGAATTCCATCTAGTGATAGTGTTTCTCTTTTTATGTCCATGTACTCATTCAATGTGTTTCGTTCACTAATCTTGTATTTAGCTACTTAATCGGTATCTGTGACCATGAACACTATTGCAGTCATTTAACATGAACAAAATTCATGGCAAAACCAGAGAGCAGTAGCCTCTGGAGGGGCGGTTCATAGGTGACATGGACAGCATTCTGATGTCCCGTTGCAAATACTTTTTGACATGTATTATGACATTTAACACAAGATGTGTTGTTGTCAAATAGTGTGGAAAGAGGCTAGATGTAGAGAATTCTCTGTATTGAACTCTCATGTATTAATAAAAATCTATGAAGTGATACTGAATTTATCAATGCTGATCACATTGATGCTCTCTCCTCCCATTTCATTGGGACAGCATTCCATGGATAGTGCTTTGTTTCCCATCCCATTCATGTCAGAAGCACCAAAGTGCTTTCAGGTTGAAAGGATTAGCCAGTGACATCACCGTTGCCCAGGGAATGCCTGATTGGGGGCTCCTTTCGTGCCCCTGTTAAGTTGCCCACCAAAGCGGTACCCATCTATCTATTTGTGGGCACTCAATTTCGAACTGCTGGGTTAGCAGGAGTTGGAGCGAGTGACAGGAGCTCACCCGGCCACACAGCAGCAACAGGCTCTCAAACGTAAGCCTGACAATTGTCAGCCCAGAGTCCTAACCATGCAAGCCACTGCTTTGATTATTAGCAACATGATTATGAATTCATATGTTACACAACAGCATCTATCTAGTTCACTACTGTCATTCAGCTGATATTTAATTGGAAGCACCCATGTGGTAGAAAGTACTTTATTGATAGAGTGGAGGCAAGCAAATAGAGGTAGAATTGCCCTGTGTTGTGAGAAAAAATGAGGATGCAGATGTTGGAATCATTCTTGTGTAGAAATTGATGCTTCCATGTCACTTTTGTCCCAGGTGAGCAATGTGGACCCCTTCATGGGATTTCTGTATCCACCCAGATATTCCCATTCCCATTTCCTAGTTATCTGTCTGTCTGTCTGTCTGTCTGTCTGTCTGTCTGTCTGTCTGTCTGTCTGTCTGTCTGTCTGTCTGTCTGTCTATCCGTCCTATCTATTACCTTTCTGCATATCATCTGTCTATGAATTCCATATATAAGAGATGTCACATTTCACAAATGTATATTTCCTTAGTTTTGGACCACTCATAAAATCCAATGGGGATTGTTAACATTTCTCTTCTCTTCTCTTCTCTTCTCTTCTCTTCTCTTCTCTTCTCTTCTCTTCTCTTCTCTTCTCTTCTCTTCTTTTCTCTTCTCTTCTCTTCTCTCATCCCCTCCCCTTCTCTTTTCTCTTCCTCTCTCTCCATCCACCCATTCATCCTTCCATTCTTCAATCTTTATTTATTTATAAAATGTATTAACTAGCCATCTTACCATATGGGTGGCTTACAGTCATAACAATATGTCTATACATACCTTTCCTTCCATCCCACTTTAGGAGCTATCAATAATCCTGCAGGGTAAGGAGGTCAGGAAACAGTGACTAACTGAAAGTCACCCAGTGAAGTTGCATAACTAAAAAATGTGTGGATTTTAGTTTTCTAAAGTCTCTATTTCAACATCTTGACGTTATAGCATTAATACGGTAATTCTTCCTACCACCAATGATCAGAAGGCTGTCTAGACTTCTCTTAAGAACCACCAAATCCATATCCTATTTCACTATTAGCTAAAGTAAAGTTGTAAGGGTATTTTATTTACCTATTTATTTGTTAATGAGAAAGCTGAATTTCCATGTTCAATTCATGGGATTTCGCACCAATACCAGCCCTCCCCCCTCTCCCTGGTATAATGCAATTTAATTCACCTCTGAGATCTGTAAAAAAAACACCTATATAATTCATTAGCATCTCTGTCTAAGAGTTTAAATTTCTGTTCTTTGAGATTACGGGCTGTTTTTTAATGGCTTGACATTAGACTAAAATGAAAGTGAGCAGAAACAAAGGCAAATCTTAAAAAGTGATGGAGATCCCATTGTAAATGGTCTCCATTCCCTGCCCCTATCAATGATGGATTGCTTTCTCTTGGCAATTTAATCAGATCTCCATACAATGCCACTCTGATTCCTCTGAGATGTTGAAAGCGACAGCCTGCACAGATGGCAGAGGGGAGGCAGAGAGAAATAGAAATGAGCCACTGGGTTTGACCACAGCAGGAAGAACACTGCCCTCCCTGTTTAAAATTTTGTCAATAAATGGGCACCATCCCTTGCTCACACAATGTAAATGCTGGCTCCACAGCTGTTCTGTTCACGCTTGTCCATGGGCCACAGACAAGGAGTTACCCCTGGCAACTAGGACAATCCTCTTTCTGCTGAGACCCAGACAATAACCTATTAAAGTCCCCATTTGCTCTTGGTGGATATTTATAAAAGCCTAATGAGTTTTCGATATAGTATTGTGAGTGGTGTCCAGCTTATCCTTCTTGCAATCATTACACCTGATGAAAGGCTAGGCTGAAGGTGTTAATGGAAGATGGATCTCTGTAGGGAGAGGCACCATCAGGGATAATTCATCCCAAATGATTGAACGCTAAATCTTTTCAAGTAAGGCCAAAAGCCTCATTTTAAAAATGAGGTCGGGTTTATGTTTCAAGGCTATGGGAATATAGAAATAAATGTTCGCCATTTTCTGTGGGCTTCAGCTTTCTGGGAATCTCATTTTCTCTCTCTATCTCTTTCATTCTTAAAGCATATTTTACCCTTGAAAACCTGTTGATTATTTCCAATTTTCAGAACATGGAAGTGTGTCTTAATGACATTCCCAGAGATCCAAGTGGGGGAATATGCACTACATGAGTAGCTATCCCTCCTCAGGCCTCTTCACATATTAGTCATATACCCAGAATATGCTGCCTATTCTGACTTATGGGTAATAACTTAGGGTTCTGTCTGTAAGAGTTGCCTTGTGGTGAGATGGGCAGCAAACAAATTGAATGAACGAATGAATCCACATCAGCTAAAGCTATCAGCTCCCCACAGAGGCAGGTACTCACACAACCTGAAACCATATCTTTGATACATTCCAGGGAATGGTAACCATATTAACTATTTTACAGATTCTGAGTAGTTTGAATAGTGAAATCACACGAATTATATTTTAAAAATTTGATTGATTTATTTAATTTATATGCTGCCCACCTCACTGTCATGTGACTCTGGGCAGCTTACAGTCTGATAAAACTGTATTCCAAAAGAATTGTAAGACAATAAATATAGCATTAAAATTATCAGAGAAATAGCTAATATGGGGGTGGAGGGACATACTATGGAGTGGAAGTGGGATCTTCTATTTAATGCAGTAGCCACCTCCTGGATGACGTGCCCCCATCCAGCCTCAGACCAAGTGGCAGAACCAGGTTTTTAGGCCCTTACAGAAAATCAAAAGAGTGGAGGCTGTCAAGTGAAAAAAAAAAAAAAACCAGGCCCATGCATGAAGATCTAATTAAACTGATTAATTGTTACTTCATCTATTCACAGGAATCTTCTCAACTAACAGTTAGCACCTGTTTTGAGTTAGATGGAGTTAGAGCCCATAGAATTCAAAGGGGTGGATGGGCTTAGTTTAGTTGTGGCTACATAAGGATTCTAGGCTGATCCCCCCTTTTCATTCTGCCCCCAGGTTCTGCTACTCCTTCTCCTATATCGGCAGACCTTACATATTTGATTTTGTGCAAAATGATGCAAATGTTTAACTCACATCATTTGTGTGATGATGTTACACACTCGCCCCCATTGTGGATCCTTGTTGTACCAGAGTTTTTTAGGTTTTGAGGACAGAACATTTAAACATAAAAGAGTCAAATTTCATTAAGCTGCTGCTTTACATTTCAGAGAGATTCTATGAGCCATCAAAGCCATTTGGGAAACTGTCTTCCGCTGCAGTGCTGGCCAGCAGATGGACACTAGAACGGCGGAGAGATTGTCATTTGCATTTCAATGCTAGGGGGGAAAAAAAGAAAAGGAAGCAAGAAAAGCAGTGGTCCTCCTGCTTGCCCCAATTTTGCTTGCATTTTGGAACAAGCCATTTTCCATAATTCCCGGAATAACTTCCACATGTCATTATTATCAAAGTTCAGAATTTGCAGCCCATTTGCCCAAGGGAGAAGCATTGGGACCATGATAAATATTAAAGCCAACTCACTATATAGATTTGATTCTAATTTGAAATAGTATCCAGTGTTGAGCATATGTCCTTGGAATCAGTTCTTGTTAATAGGCTCCATTCCATGATGAGGTTCATTCACTTCTAATACAGTACCTGTGACATGTTCTTAGCATTTCAGGTTTCCTTTTTAAAAGAAGATTATATTGCTAGTCCTTTTATTTGTGTGTGACTTCAAAAGCCACTTTTCATTATTAAAAATTATCCCAGTGTGGAAGGAGAATATGCAATAAAAAATAAAGCAACACGAAATTCCAACAAATTAAAATATTACAAGAAGAAAGAGGAGAGGAAAAGCAATGCAACCACAGAAACACATGTAGACAGTAATCTAATCAATTGCT
>NW_015389457.1:57257-86818 GCF_001527695.2 Protobothrops mucrosquamatus | reverse complement strand
CATTAATTTGTTCCATGAAACAAAATAGGGGAGAGAGAGCAAGCATGATTAGCTTTTCTAGAATCTAATACATACTCAATTGGATAAATGAATAAATATCAATTTCAGACCACCATTCTTCTTGCTAGGTTGCAAGCATGACTCTGGCCATGTGAGAACATTATTAATCTTTAATAGCTGTAGATCTTGTTTGGGGTGCTAATTTACAATTTAAAAAAATGTCTTACAAACAATAGGCTGCTAAATAGCTCTTGGCTAGATTCAGTCACCCAGTGAATACATTATAGTCCACCCTGGAATTGCTTGCAAAAATTAGTTGTTATGAATCATTGGCTCACTCTTCCTACTTTTTGTAAGCATTCCTCTCTCCATATGGGAGAGAATTCTGGTAGAGTGAACCTGATCTACTGGTAGATTTTAAAATGGAGTTAAGCAATTGGTAGCCCTCCATTCTTGCTACACCAGGGATCTTCAAACTTGGCCCTTTTATGACTTGTGGGCTTCAATTCCCAGAATTCCTCAGCCAGGCCCGCTGGCTAAGGAATTCTGGGAGTTGAAGTCCACAAGTCATAAAAGGGCCAAGTTTGAAGACCCCTGTGCTACACTAATAATGCTTTCAAGAGCATATGGAAGAATTTGAACCAAGTGGTCTTAACTACACTCATATAGTTCAAGGGCTGTAACAAACTTCAAAGCACACTGAACCCAACTCATCTAGGGAAATATAACTGGGTATCTACAACAATCCTGGAATACAGTTTATGGGATTGACATAAGACTGCCATTATAATTTACGATCAACACGGGGACTGATCTGGAGATCAAGACCATTTAAGATTGTAGCATTGGCTTTTTGACTATTAAAACATTGGAAAGCAAAAATCATAGGTATAAGTAAGTCCCTTCTGTTTAGAGTGGGGAGTTGGGTGGGGGGTGGGTTGGTGGTGTCCAACCTTGGCAATTTTAAGACTTATGGATTTCAACTCCCCAAATTCTCAAAGTTGAAGTTCACAAGCCTTAAAGTTGCCAAGGATGGACACTCTTATTTTAGAGTATTATTTCCTCCTACTGAATGTAAAAATTAAAACCCCAGCATGCCTAAAACCATACATATGCTCACACACTTGAGAAATATAATTACTTTTTGTGCGTGTTTTAAGGCTATGTATCTTTCCCTTCACATTCTTCTATTAGTCTGCATGGTACATTGATCAATAAAGACTTTGATTTTCACTGTTATAAGATTGATCTCACCTCACCCTTTTTATCTTTCCTTTTATTATCCATGTCCTTTTATTCAGACTGCCATATTTTAACGGGGGTGCTTTGTTCAAAGGGAAAGTTTAAAGAGATTTTTCCCCCCTTTCAACAGCTACCATAATTTTAGGATATCCTATTTTGAGGCTGAAGAGAGCCAGCATTCAGGCCAGTGCTTGTTTTGATTGCCATGATATAAAAAAGATGATGAGATTCAGGAAAGAGTACAGTGAAGAGCAACAAGGATGATTAGGGGGCTGGAGGCTAAAACATATGAAGAACGGTTACAGGAATTGGGTATGTCTACTTTAATGAAGAAAAGGACTAGGGGTGACATGATAGCAACTCTTCCAATATCTGAACAGCTGCCACAAAGAAGAGGGGGGTCAACTTATTGTCCAAAGCACCTGAAGGCTGGACAAGATGCAATAGATGGAAACTAATCAAGGAGAGAAGAACTAAGGAAAAATTTCCTGACAGTTAAAACAACTAATCAGTGGAAAAACATGCCTCCAGAAGTTATGAGTACGCCAACACTGGGAGAGATTGGACAACAATTTGTCTGAAATAGTGTAGGGTTTCTTGCTTGAGCAAGGGATTGAACTATAAGATCTCCAAAGTCCCTTTCCAACTCTGTTAGTTTGTTATTTTGCTTGTAGCATTGTGGTGAACATTTTGTTTTCCAACAAGATTAAGAGAGATGAATCCTCCATTCTTTGTCATCCCATTCCTTGTATGATGAAAACATCAATGTATGTAGAAGAACAGGAGCCCAGCAGAATTATGAAGATGTGTTGGAGATTGAAGCATTCTAGCTATGCATGTGAACATTCCCATATCAGGAATCTGACATGAACAAGGATTAGTGAAGTTGGTTTTATAATTATAACAAAAAGGATATTTATTTGCAAGAAAGTCAGTATAGGGATAGGTAAAACTTAGCACCTATAAAGAAGAATATTTATAGCTCAGGGTTGAATGAGGGATCCTTGGCGATCTTTGAGCTTTGTTGTTTTTTTGCAGATATTTCATTTTCCCCAAACTAGGTAACATCAGCAGTGCTAGAGCACTGTCAGTCTAGCACTGATGATATTACCTAGTTTGGGGTAATGAAACATCTGCAAGAAAGCAACCAAGCTCAGAGACCACCAAAGACCCCTTACTTAACACTTAAGTACTGTGTTTCCCCGAAAATAAGATCCAGTCTTATAAATGTTTTTTGCCTCCAAAAGAGGCACCAGGTCTTATTTTGGGGGGGATGTTTTACCCGCTTACCTTAGACTGCCACAGCCAGGCTTCCCTCGCCTCGACACCTGTTGCACTACTGCCTGAGTTCCTCTGCAGCTTGCTTGCAGCCGCACGCCACATGGTGCATCATACCGGTGCCGCCACACGTGGCAGGAGGACATATGGCTCGTCACGCTGATCACAAATGTGGCATTGGTGCAATGTGCCACGTGGCATGCGGACACAAGCAGCTGCAGAAGAACTCAGGCAGTGGTGAGACTGGAATCGGGGTGTGGGAGGCCTGGCTGTGGTGGTCCTAAGGTAAGCAGGTGCGGGGCGCATAGGGCAGCTCCACCCTCCCACCCTGCCTAGCTTGATTTTTATGCATGCACCTTGCCCCAAAACAAGGGTTTATTTTGGGGATAGGTCTTATTTTCAGGGAAACACGGCAGGTACTTTCTATAAGGAAGAGTGTTTAAGACCATGGGCTCTGGGCACGTGATTGGGGGAAAGAAGGAAGAAAGTAATGATATCAGGTTAGCAATTACAGGTAGTTCTTGACTTACCACCATTCATTTAGTGACCTTTCAAATTTACAACAGCACTGAAAAAAAGTGACTTTGGACTGATTTTTCCCACTTACAACAGTTGCAGCATTCCCTTGGTCATATGATTAAAATTTGGACAACTGGTTCGTATTTATGACAGTTGCAGGTGACCACCTTTTGCAACCTTCTAACAAGGAAAGTCAGATTCACTGTACAACTGTGTTACTAACTTAACAACTGCAGTGATTCACTTAACAATTGTGGCAAGAAAGGTTGTAAAATGGGGCAAAATTCATTTAACAACTGTCTCAAATTAGCAACAGAAATTTGGGGCTGAATTGTGGCCATATGGCAAGGACTACCTGTACCAGGCAGATTGACACAAGAGGGCAACTGACAAAGTGAGACAAAATGATGACAAAGACTAAAGCCCTATATCTCTGTGTATACCTTAAGATAAGATAAGGTAAGGTAAGGTAAGGTAAGATAAGATAAGATAAGATAAGATAAGATAAGATAAGATAAGATAAGATAAGATAAGATAAGATAAGATAACCTTTATTGTCATTTTTTTTTACTGTGGGCACAACGGCACACATCAAAAATGAAATTTAATTGCCCGCTCTCAAAGTGAAACACATACACCTAAACATACTATGAACAACATATGCAAAGACCCACATCCCTACATATACATAGCAAATAAATATTAAATACTGTCCATCTTGAATATATAACGGAAGGAGGAAGCTTGAGAGTTCACAAGGTTAATGCTGTATGGAATGAAACTATGGCTGAATCTGGATGTTCTGCTATGGATACCACGAAGCCCCCTCCTCCCAGAAGGTAACAAGGAAAACAGGTCATGAAGAGGATGTGTAGTGTCCCCCTTGAAATCAGTGGGTCATATAGAACTGAAAACTCCATATTGTTAATTATGGATCTCCCTCAATCAGATTCCTTCTCAGTATTCTTCTCTTTCTCATCCTATAAAGCAGACAAAAACTGCTTTTTTAAACATATTGGGTGGTTCATATTAGGACAATACCTGTGTGGGGTGGTGGCCTGGTAGTGAAGACACTCATCTCTCACTCAGAAGGTTGAAAGTTCAATCCTAGATAGCAGCAGATATTTCTCTCCTAGGGCACAAAGAAAGAAAAACATCTGCTGTGAACTCTGCATGGCATTAGGAAGGATATCCGGCTAGTAAACACTCAGCTTTGACTCTACCCCGAAGTAAGAGATTACAGGGTCTCATAAAAAAGGGAGTTATATTAGGACAATATCTCTGGAGGACTTTTAGTACACTCCAAATAAGATTCTTCCATGCCACAAACTTGCAGATTAAAAATAATCATAAATTTGCACCTGGAAACTTTCTTGAAGATGTTCCCAAGTAGGGAAATATTTCTATATTCTTTCCCGCTCTGTGCTGCTACTCCATTAAAAATTGTACTGACTACTTTTAACCTTCAAAAACTTATTGGGAGATTTAATCTTGAACTCCCAGGTCACGTCTGTTTTATCGTAAGAAAAAAAAGAAAGAAAGTATCTTTTATGAAATCAGTTGGAAAAGGAAATTACTGAGCCAAATGAACAAGCTGAATTCAGAAGGGGCAGAGGCACTAGAGAATACCCCACAATCTTAACATCCAAAGGACAATGAAAAGAGCAAGGGAATTTGATTTCCATTTTAATTATTATAGAAAGGCTTTTGACTGTGTAGGCTGCAATGCATTGTGGATAGTCCTTAAAAAAACATAGATGTACTCATCTGCTTGATGGTCAAGAAGCAACAGTTAGATCAAACATGGAGCAACTAAGTAGCTTTGATGAGAAATGTTGGTCTGGAAGAAATAGAAAATGGAATTATTTCCAGAAGAAACATCAATAATTTCAGATCCTAACACCGATGCCACTTTGATGGCTCACAGAGAAAATGATATAAGAATGTTTTGTTGAAAATAAAGAAAAGAATGCATATGAAGGTAGAGAGATAGGTAGATCAAGGATAGTACCAACACAATGCATATATGTGCAAAAGGTGAAGCAGACAAATGTCTGTGAAGATTATCAATCATCCAGGTCATGGTTATCCCAAAGGTGTTTTTTTTTTTCAAAAGGCAACTGGATTTTCTTGGGTTTTTTCTTTGAAAATTTTCCACTTCTCATCTAAGAAGCTCTTTCATTTCTAATCTGCTCCAGTCTGTTAAAACCGAAAAACTTTTTGGAAGAGAAGCAAAACATTTTCAAAGAAAAAAAACCAAGAAAGTCCAGTTAATGTTTGGGTTTGGTTTTTTTTTTTTTGTTTAAAAAGGGACTTTTGCAAAGCAGAGCACAAATTATAGTTGCAGGTATACCCTTTATTGCTGATTTTTTACCGCTTACCAAAATACAAAGAAATAATTGGGTAACTAGAATGCATTAAAACAAAATGCCAGCCCATTTCTCCATCTTTGTTTCTAAGAATGCCTCTGGGCCTTACTTGGACTGTATAAACTTTCTTAGAAACTTTTAAATATATAAAAAATGGGGAGCCACAGCCTAGTTCTATGTTTGCTATAGTCCATGCCTCTCCTAGAAAGAAATAATTATTTCAATAGAAGAGAATATAAGTAGATGAAGGTTGAACTATGAAGTCCTTGGTGCTCTCTGAGCTTGGTTGTTTGCTTGCAGACATTTCATTGCCAAACTAGATAATATCATCAGTGCTACAATGGGATGTGGGGTTTGCTCCTTGTTTATATACTGTAGCTTGCCCTGCCAGGATTCGTGGAGATGTGATTAGAGCAATTGATTAGGATAATAGATTATCAAGGAGAAAATAATACCTCTATAATACAGGCAGGGCAAGCTACTGTATATAAGCATAGAGCAAGCCCTACTACACCAACTAGCACTGATGATAGCAATAGCACTTAGACTTATATACTGCTCCATAGTGCTTTACAGCACTATCTGAATGGTTTACAAATGTCAGCATATCCCCCCCTCCAAAAAAAAAATCTGGGTCCTCATTTACTGAGCTCAGAAGGATGGACGGCTGAGTCAACCTTGAGCCAATCTGCATCGAACTCCAGGCTGTGGGGCAGAGTTAGTCTGCAATACTGCATTCTAACCACTGCACCGCCATTGCTCATGATGTTACCAAGTTGTGTAATGAAACATCTGCAAGCTCAGAGAGCACCAAGGACCCCACAGAAACAGATACCATAATTTAGAGTTGGAGAAAAAAGACTTGTGTGAGAGAGAGACAGATGGGATAGTCATTCCAATTCATGACAGCCATGTTATGAAGGAGCAAGCCACACCCCCAGTCTATGTTTCTTGAGAATGCCATGATGTAATTTCAATTTTTGAAAAGCTCATATACCCATCAGACTCAAAATTATGAGTACCCCTTCTGAGGTTCTTTGGGTTCATGCAACTTGTTATGGTTCCGGCTAATGAAACACTTCAAAGAACTTCCAGGCATTGATTTTCCTAAAAGTCATTTATTGTTACAAAATGTCGGCACAGGCATAACGAATATTGATGCTAAGATCTGAAATTCATTTCCTCTGAGCAGTTAAATTATCAGCATGTTCCCTCCCTAAATTAGCTGTCATATATCACGTTATCCAATTAATGTGAAGGTCAAAGGTTTCCTTCCTCTTTCTTTCCTGGGCTTTCCCCCCCCCACCCTCTTCTGCTCTGCATTAACCCTAAAAATACCAGACAGTTCTGCATATTGTCAAAGCAAGAATATACAGTATTTGCAGTGTTGACACAACTATTCTTTGGAACAGAACTGGGTATTTTACAGACCCTGGGCCACATCTGGCCCTTTGGTTGTCCCTGTCTGGCCCATGTGAGGTCAATGGAAGTTAGAAAATAAAATATAAATAAGTGTGCTGAAAAGTGCAGGAGCTGAGCGCACTCCTTTAGACACCTGGTGAGAGAACGAGCTTTTCTTCCTCTGTAGCAAAAGAGCAGCAGCCAGATTGGGTCGAGGCGGGGCAAGGCTCCAGGCTTCCTCCTTCCTCCTTCCATTGTGGGCGCCAATGGCAGAATTAAGTTCTATTACGATAGTTCCAGTTTCTCCTGTGGCTCTTTAGGAAAATGAATTGCCCATCCCTGCTTTGGAACAATTTTAATTCCTGAATAATCCTTTCTCTATAATCCAATTCTTCACAGCATTTGATCTTGTTGTGGTTTTTTATTTATTTTTTTGTTCTACGTGTACTGTGTCGTGAATTATTTGATTAAATTTACCTTCATCCCTACACCTACTTGAATTGAATTGCAAGATAATTTATCATCCCTGGGCGCACACTTTTTCACCAGCGCAACTGCAGGAAAGATAGTAAAAGAAATTAGTTATTTTGTTTGCAGAAAATGATCAAAAGTCTCTAGGATTAAAGGGTGAGCACTCTTCTGCTAAGATAAAAAGAATAATTACAGAGTTCTCTGCAATGCTCCAGGATCTTTTTAAAATTTTATTTGTGACTGGATTTTGTAGCACTAAAGTACTTGCATAATAGCAGCAAAATAATGTACCATTTAGTTCCATATTAGTGAGTTTCAGGTAATTAAGAATATATATATAATTTGAGGTTGCTGAATCTGTTTATGCTGAAAAGTGTGCTTGAATTTGATCTGTTAAATACAAGGTCCATTTCCCAAGCTAACTTGCATTGGAAAACTGGCTGCAGACAGTATGTGTGACTTTCATTGCACCAGAAGTCCACATTATAAATGGGGAAACTGTTGGTTAGTTGAGGTAGCTGTGAATCATAATTGCATTGCGAACACAATAGGCAATTCTGTTTTGAATCTGCATTGTGAACTTTTGCTGGAGGCCAGCATTTCATTTTGTGTTGGGGTTTGGCCTTATTATATTTGCATCTTTGGTTGAATTTCAACAGGAGAATATTCAGCTTATGGAGAAATGAGCTGCACTGAGTACATTAGATTTGTAAAACTTCTAAGTTTTGCTTCTCTTAGAAAGATTTTTCAAATGCAGTGGGGAGAGTTTAATATCATAAGCTCATCTGATAGTGCCTCAGTATGTGTGCGTTTGTGTGGGGGAGGGAGAGATGGAGAGAGGGAAGAAGGAAGGAAGGAAGGAAGGAAGGAAGGAAGGAAGGAAGGAAGGAAGGAAGGAAGGATTTGGAAAAATAATAAACATTTTTCATGTCTTCTCTTCTGAAGTTGCACCTCATTATACAATAATTAGGAGTTTTAGGGAAGAAACTTCCCTAAAAGTTGTTCAGTCAAGGTCTCACTAAACCTTAATGTCATTCTATCAGAATATTATAAAAAGCTAAACCTTTTCATGTTTAATATCACATATCTTGAATGCTTATTTATCTCCCTTTTTGGTGAATGAGCTGACTATAAATTTGGGATTATTCACTTGCAAGCAAGGCCTTTTCTTCTGCCACTTCCACTTTATGCCACCAGTGGGCGCTGCGTCTTTCGAGATCTGGGTTCGCAGATTGAAAAAAAGAATGGACACTTCAATACTGGAGATCTGGGAGTGAATGGCTCAAATGCTACTGATGCATTAAATGCATATGTTCTCTGACAGATGTCCTTAGTGTTTGCTATACTCAATCACCAGATGTAAACTATCTCAGTTAAACTAACTCAGCATGTGATATCAAATATCTTCCAATTTGTATTGTAAAGATGTTTGCATTTGGAATGAAGAATATAGGAAGTGCAAGTTATAATATCGATGTGATGTTTGGTACTAATACGGGATCAAATATATTTTTTTTAAAAAAAATCACCTTACATGCTACGTTAGTACAAAATGTATGCTATTGTTTGGATGTATGACTTAAATATATGAAGCTGCTTGTTCACTAAATTCAGTCCCAAAAATGGAAAAGAAAAAAAAGAGTTTGTGCTAAGGTTGATGTGTGTAGATTATCAGCATAGATCTGAATGCTATGGTAACTTTAGATGTAGAATAGAACAGACTTTTGAAAAACAATACCTATACTGCTGAAACCCTAAAGATATTTAAGAGGAAGTAAACTTCAGAGAAGACTTCTCCTTCTCCTTCTCCTCCTCTGCAAGACAGTCCCTTTCAAACAAATATACAAATTTAGAATAGAATAGAGCTGGAAGGGACCTTGGAGGTCTTCTAGTCCACCCCCCCTGCTTAAGAAGGAGAATCTATACCATCTCAGACAAGTGACTGTCTAGCCTCTTCTTAAAAATCTCCAGTGATGGAGCGCCCACGATTTCTGGAGGCAAGCTGTTCCACTGGTTAGTTGTCCTCACTGTCAGGAAGTTTCTCCTTAATTCTAGGTTGCTTCTCTCTTTGTTCAGTTTCCAACCATTGTTTCTTGTCCTGCACTCTGATGCTTTGTTGAATAACGTGACCCTCTCTTCTTTGTGGCAGCCCCTCAAGTACTAGAATACTACTATCGTGTCTCCCCTATTTCTTCTTTTCTTTAGACTAGCCAGACCCAAGTCCTGCAGCCATTCTTCATATGTTTTAGTCTCCAGGCCTTTGATCATCTTAGTTGCTCTTCTCTGATTTTTTTTCCAAACTCTCAACATCTTTTTTGTGATATGGTGACCAAAATTGGCTGCAGTATTCCAGGTGTGGTCTTACTAGGGTTTAATAACGTGGTACTACTACTACTACTACTACTACTACTACTACTACTACTACTACTACTACTACTACTGATGATGATGATGATGATGATAATAATAATAATAATAATAATAATAATAATAATAATAATAATAATAATAATAATAATACTTCATGTGATCTTGATTCTATGCCTCTGTTTATACGACCCAGGATTGTATTAGCTTTTTTGGCTGCTGCTGCACACTGCTAGCTCATGGTCAAGTGATCGTCCACTAGGACTCCAAGGTCCCTCTCACAGTTACTGTTTTTTAGCTAGGTCTTGCCCAGTCTGTATTTGTACCTTTGATTTTTCCTGCCTAAATGTAAAACTTTGCTTTTTTCCACATTAAATTTCATATTGTTGAATTGGGCCCATTGTTCAAGTTTGTCAAGATCTTTTTGTCAAGTTCATCTTCTGGGGTGTTGGCTACTCCTGCCAGTTTGGTGTCATCTGCAAATTTGATGAGTTCCCCTTCAATTCCCTCATCTAAGTCATTGATGAAGATATTGAAGAGTATTGGGTCTAGGATAGAACCTTGTGGTACCCCACTGCTTACTTCTCTCCATGTGGATGTAATGCCATTGAGGACTACTCGTTGTGTATGGTTTGTCAGCCAGCTACAGATCCATCTGGTGGTGATGGTGTCTATTCCACCTTTTTCTAGCTTACCAAGGAGTAGCTTGTGGTCTACTTTATCAAATGCCTTACTGAAGTCTTAGTATAGTATGTCCACAGTATTTCACTGGTCTATTAATTTAGTCACTTTATCGAAGAAAGAAATAAGATTGGTTTGGCATGATCTGTTTTTGACAAAGCCATGCTGGCTACTAGTTATACCTTTGTTTGCTTCTAGTTGTTCGCAGATCTGTTTTTTGATTATCTTTTCCAGGATCTTCCCAGGTATTGATGTTAGACTGATTGGTCTGTAGTTTCCTGTTTTGTTTTGTTTTTCCTTTCTAGAAGATGGGAACCACATCAGCCCTTTTTCAATCCTCAGGTATTTCCCCGGTACTCCAGGATTTTTGAAAGATATGGTGCAATGGTTCTGTGATTACATCTGCCAGCTCCGTCAGAACTCTGGGATGTAATCTCTTACCATTTTCTTGCTTATTTTAATTTTTGTTTCTAGTTTCTCTTTTGCAGTATTTTTTTTTTTTTGGTATGTTGGGCTATGGTTTCTTTTTGTGTGAAGACTGATGCAAAGTATGAGCTAAGCAGTTCTTCTTTCTCCGTGTTGCCTCTTATTTCCTTGCCATCTTGCCATCTTTTCTCTTTAGTGGACCTACAGTTTGCTTGACTCTTTTCCTTGTTGTTAATATATTGGAAGAAACTTTTTTATTATCCTTGATTTCTGTTGCAAGTTTTTGTTCGATCTGAGCCTTTGCTTTACTGACTTCATCTTTGCATGTTCTGGCTGTCTGCTGATAATCAGCTTTAGTTATATGCCCCTCTTTCCCTTTTTTTGTATTTGTCCTTTTTGTCTTTCAGTTTGTCAGAGAGATCTTTGTGCAGCCATGCTGGTTTCTTCTTGAGTTTCTTGTTTTTTCTTTCTCAGTGGTATTGTGTTGTCTGGGCTTTTATGATCATATTTTTCAGAGTTTCCCAGGCTTCTAGGGTTGTTTTCCCATTTAGGATTTTCATCCATGGGATCTTTCCTAGATTCTCTCTGAGTTTGTTAAAGTCACTCTTTTGAAGTTTAAGACCCTGGTTGGGTTGTTTTCTGTTGCTAGTGTTTGCATTATATTAAATTCCAGTATAACGTGGTCACTTTCGCCCAAGGTTCTGGTAACTTCAACTCTCTCTATCACTTCTTCTCTATAAGTAAGAATTAAGTCCAATATGACTTTACATCTAGTTCCCTTCTCCACCTTTTGGGTGACAAAGTTGTCAGCTAGGTTGGTTAAGAATCTGTTTGATCTCCCATTCGCTGCAGAGTTTGTCTCCCAGTTGATATCTGGATAGTTGAAGTCTCCCATTACTATTGTGGTATGCTTCCTACGTACATTTGTTAACTGGTTGGCAAAGAGTTCATCTATTTCTTCTGATTGGTTGGGTGGTCTCTAATATACACCTATGGTAATGTCACTTTTTTTTCTTTTATATTGACCCATATGCATTCTGGAGAGATTTTATCTTTGATCATGTGCATTTCTGTAGATATATAATATTGTCTTACATATAGTGCAACCCCCCCTCCTCTTTTTGTAGACCTGTTTCTTTTGAACAATTTGTACCCATCCATCAGTCCATTCCATTCATGGGTTTCGTCCCACCAGGTTTCTGTAATACCAATTATGTCATACCTTCCCTCGTGTACTATTGCTTCTAGTTCGCCCTGTTTATTCCCCAAGCTTTGAGCATTTGTATATAAGCATTTAAGGCTTTTATGCCTGTCTGTGGGTATGTTTTCTGCATCTCCTGAATGTTGTTTGAGTTTTTCTTTTTTCTCATCTCTGCCCACCTCATTGTTTGATTGGTTTTCTTGGGATTTATGATTGGTTTTGGGTTCTAGAGATTCTGAAGATTGGTCACCCTCCACCCTCAATTTTAGTTTAAAACCCCCCTGATGAGTTGGGCCAGTCTTTTTCTGAGTATGTTTTCCTCTGTTTTCGTGAGGTGCAGCCCATCCCTTGCCGAGAGTCCTTCATGAAGGAAATGCAGCCCATGATCCAGGAAACCAAAGTTTTCTTGGCAACACCAGCCCTTTAGTCAATAGTTTATTCCTAGAATTCTTTTTTCCCTCAATGGGTGTTGGCCTTTCATTGGGAGTACTGATGAGAACACTACTTGTGCTCCTAGCTTCTTAACTTTATTGCCTAGTTGTTTGTAATCTCTCACTATTGTACTCAGGTTCTTTGTTGTGTCATACATCCCAATATGGAGGAGGAAGAAGGGGTAGTAATCTGTAGGCCTAATTGTTTTGGTTAGGTTCTCAGCCACAATGAAAAAATGAACAATTCACCATTCAAAGAAAAAAGAAAAGAAAAGTACACAACAAAGACAAACAAAGAAAGACAAAAAGCCTATAGTTACAAACATGTTCCCATTTTACCTAATTTTTATAGATCATTGAAAAAAAAAGTAAACCAAGCCTATTATTATTGTTCCAGAGGAAAAGATAATGTAACATTTTCTCATTGGCAGAATACATTGGATAATTTCCTTAAAACTGCTAGATCACAGATCTCTAAAAATCTAAGCTTTTAAATCTGGAGTTAAAGTATTTTTCCATTTTGTAAGATTATTCTTTTTGCTATTCCTAGAGCATAAAAACCATCAGAACATGTTAAATCCCAGTAGTAGGCATACAGTTTAATGCAATGTGCATGTCCTTTAAAAATGTTTTATCAATAATTCTGTCAATATATTGCATAACAGTACTCCAAAAGGAATCTAGAAAACATGGCCACAGTTTAAGAGTTAATGAGTTAATCTGCCCTCAGAATACTTCTTAATAGAGATTATTAGGCTTGATTTATATAAAAAAGTTCCTCTTTGTATTCTCACTGAGAATGTTACATAATAAAGAGACTTATGTTGCTTCCTAATGATTCTCTTGTTCAACAACAAAGGAATTAATTAAATAAAATATTTGACTTTGTTAGTGAAAAGAGTTTCAGTGAGTTGAAGCAAAGAGCAGGTGGCATTCCCATCCTGCTATAAATATGCCTCCATATGTTGTAGAAATCTCATTTGTTAATCTTTCTTTTTCTGTATTAGGTTTGTTTGTTTGTTTCCCTGGTGCCTTGAAACCAGTGTTGGTGATTTCCTGGTGACTGCCTGGTCTAGACCTGGTAGTTTTTTTTGTCAGCATTTGGCAGAAGTGATTCACCCTTGTCTTCTTCTTCCTAGGCTTGAGAAAAAGAGGGACTGGTCCAAAGTCATTCATTCAGCTGGCTTGATGCCTAAATTGGGACCAGAACTCACAGTCTCCTGGTTTCTAACTGATTTCCTTGGTGCCTTAACCATTACACCAAGCTGGCTTTCTATTGGTTGATTTGCATGATTTACTACTGGTTTATTGATTGATTTTGTGAAAGGATAACCAATTCTGAAATCAATATTTCCTCTTGTCTATGACCAAAATATTATTCATGCGGGACAGGTTTTCATTTCCTACTATCCATGAAACCTCCTTATGTGTTTGGCATCATTTTTAAGTGGAAGCAGGCATTGTGCCCGTTTGTCAGTTTTCCCAAGTAGACCAGACAGGAAACACAACTAGATGAGCTAATGCTACTTTATGATAAAGCTACATTAATAGAAAGTCTGAAAAGGCAAATCTCCCAAAATATCTTTTTTCACAGCCTCATAAGTTAGGGAGGTTACTTTTTGAGTTACTTTCTTTGCCTGTTATGAAACCATGGGCTATGCATTCTCTTATCTTATTACAGCTTTCCATCCTTCTGAGGTCAGTAAAATGAGGACCCAGATTGTTGGGGGCAATAGGCTGACTCTGTCTGTCTGTCTGTCTATCTATCTATCTGTCTGTCTGTCTGTCTGTCTATCTATCTATCTGTCTGTCTGTCTGTCTGTCTGTCTGTCTGTCTGTCTGTCTATTTATCTATCATTTATCTATCTA
The DNA here is from genome assembly GCF_001527695.2 of Protobothrops mucrosquamatus. Lineage (NCBI taxonomy): Eukaryota > Metazoa > Chordata > Lepidosauria > Squamata > Viperidae > Protobothrops > Protobothrops mucrosquamatus. Next base: position 72,563 of record NW_015389457.1, on the reverse strand, counting down.
TCATTTATCTAAATTTATTTGCCACCAATCTCACCATTCAAGCAACTCTGAGTGGCTTACATCAAGATATATACCATATACTATTATACCATTTGATTCCTATACAGTGTTGCCCCTCCCTCAAAAAAATATTGCCCTCTACTATTTTGCTGATATTTGCTTATTTATTTAGAAAATGTATTTGACTTCCCAACTCAATTGCTTCTTTTTTACTGACATTTGTGAGTTTATTGGCAAGCTCAAACTGCAGGTGAAATGGGTGATATCTAAATTTGATGAATAAATAGCAATAGCAAGAGCACTTAGATTTATATATCACTTTCCAGCACTTTCCAGCACTCTCTAAGCAGTTTAAAGAATCAGCATATTGCCCCCAAACAATCTAGGTCCTCATTTTACTGACTGTGGAAGGATAGAAGGCTAAGTCAACCTTGATCCGGTTAGGATTGAACTCCAGGCAGTAGGTAGAAAATGAACTATAAAGTGACACTTCTGTATCTGTATATAGGTGCAAAATATGTAGCTTTAAAAATAGATGCCTCTCAATGTTAAAAGGTTAAAAAAAACCCAGCCAAGAATCTCCATAGCATCAACAGGATTCACGTTTTTAACCTGAAAATCCAGCTTCATTGCTTTGATTTAGAAAAGGTCATGTGAAAACTTAAAAAGGGTCTGTATGAGGAATTGAGTTCTGTTTAAATTCTTGGAAAGGTTATTTCCTTTTTAAACTCTCTGTATCATAGATGGACACTGTTGATAAGAAAATCTTCTTCTTCTTCTTGTGCCATATCCGTTATCAGACGTTGGCGATCATGTTGGCGATCCTATTTTTATCAGCAGCCGCACGAAAAAGTGCTGCTGAGTTTTGTCCAAACCAGTCCCTTAGATATAATAATATAATTTTTAATTTAAAGAAATGATTGCCTGTTTTTTTCCTAAAAAATATTTTTTTATTATTCTAGGAATTTTCATATTGTGAATTTTTAACATATATTTTCTGATCAGTTTATTTGGTGGCAGGTAGATCTTTTTAAGAGTTTATGTTTATGTTCATTGTATTATTAATACCTCGGATAGATCAGAGTTTCCGTATTTTGATTAGTATTTATTTCTTTTAGGATTCCTTGCCTCAATAGGTTTTCAATTTCAGATTTTAATTAATCTGACATCTCATTCACCTTCTTTTTACTTATAATGGTTCTCTGGTCTGAACCTTTTTGGGTGAGGAGGTGTGTGGGTCCTACTAACACTTTTTTTTAAAAAAAGACAAAGTGAGTTTGGAGGGTTTTGGTTGAATAGCTTCAAAGAAATAAGGTATTGAAAATATATTTGTAAAAATTCTCAAAGGTAATAGTTGAATATTTGGGTTGTATACAGCTCTGCTTATGACGAAAAAAGAAGGGAAAATATAGTACATTTGCTTCTTGCACATGCTTGATGTCATACAAACCACCATTTCTTTTAAGAGAGAAATCTTTCATTGGAACAAGGCAATAAGCATAGAATTAAGGAAACCCAGCAAATATTTTGTCAATAGAGCCCTGAGGACCGCATTTATCGATCTCATTAGTATTTAAAGATGTATTAATGAAGGACTGCCCATTTTTCTACCCTTCCTTTTGAACATGTGTGCCTTATTGTCCTCTAGGCCCGTGGTGGCGACCTATGGCACGCGTGCCACAGGCAGCACGCGGAGCCGTCTCTAGGGTTGCCAGGTGTCCACTATTTGAGTGGACAGTCCACTTTTTTCACATTATGTTCACTATTTTTTTTCACAAAATAGTGGACATTTTTTTATTCAAAAGCTTTATGATGAAATGGTATGTAATCTAAAGCTGTACAGTCTACTTTTTTTTACTACTTAACCCCCCCCCCCCCGCTTGTCCGCTATTTTTTGGAAGCAGACCTGGCAACCCTAGCCGTCTCTGGTGGCACGCGAGCCACTGCTGGGCCGAACTGCTCCCTCCTCCTCCTCCTCTCTGTGCATGCGCAGCTCTCCGCGCATGCGCAGTCTGAGAATAGGCAAGAGGCTATAAAATGAGCAACTTTCGGCGGAAGCAGCATTTGCTGCAGACAGCGAGCGAGCAAGCGAGCATGAGCCGACAGCTCTGTGGCCACACCCACTTGGTGGCCACACCCACTTGGTGGCCACACCCACCCAGCACCCGGCAATGCATAAGTGGGTTTTGGGTTGCAGTTTGGGCACTCGGTCTCTAAAAGGTTCGCCACCACTGCTCTAGGCCCTTTTAAATGCTGATTATTTCCTCTACTCTATTCTTATAAAAGATTAGAAGACTATAAAAGAAGAAGAAAGGTTAGGGTTGGCTTTCTGCCACAAAAAAAATAAAATCCATTTAATTTACCCTGACTATCCTTGTTATAGGGTTAAATATAGACTAAATAGTTTAATATGGATTTATGCAATGCTCTTACTTTTGTGTGTGGGGAGGAAACCCAGTTGAGTCTAGGAACTGATAGTCTCTTAATGAGATCAAAAGTGCATTCTTATATTGTGACATTTGCCTTTTTCTTTATCGTAATACCATTAGAACTTTTTGTGTATTTTTGGAACTGTGGTCTAGCCAACCCCTCACTCTTATTTATATAGAGCATTTTGCCAGATACAGTATTCCTAAAAAAATAAAGTTTTCAAATCAAGTGTAAAATGCTTATAAATTATATTAGGAATACACTGATATCTGATATACAATATCTCTGAAACACAAAAGCTGTGCAGAAAAGCTTTTCTTTCTGCCTTCAGTGGGGGAAAAAAATAAAGAATGCCATTGTGGGTAAAAATGCAAATAATGTCTAACTCTGAGTGACAGGATAAAATAGGCTTTGCATCCTTCCCCCAGCTGCCCTCTGTTCAGGAATGATATATATCACAGACCTGATTTCAACATTAATTATTTAGCTGGAATGATCTGTTGATCATTTATGGAATGGGATTCCTCCTAAGCTCTGGGATGCATGAATCCCGGAGAAATGGGTTCTCTTCATACCCAGACATTTTCTGAACCAGGTTTCTTGGCCTCCGTTAGATGCATTTGTAATTGATGTCTAAATTGGAATGGCAATGTCAGCCTCTCATTTTAAGGTTTCGACCTAAGCGTTGGGCTGCTGCATTTGTAATTATAATAGACTTTATTCTTATTTATATTCAGAAGCCGTTCCTTCCACTGGAACTGAAAGGTGGATGGACGGGAGTGCAGGTTTCACAGAGCAGTGAAAACCTTTCAGAATATGCTGGTTTTCTTCTCCAAAGTCCAAGAAGGCTAGACTTTCAAAGAGATGATTTATGGCAGCATTAGGATTGTTTTGCTGGTTTAGTTCAGGCATTTAAATAAACCAGTCATGGTTGGTATCCTTTGGGGCTATTTAGGAAGAGAATAGAACAACCCACATTGTCTATTTGGGTGTGTGAAACAGCAGATTTGGAGTGTTTTGAATGAATAAAAAAAAATAATCACCATTATTAGCATTCCTAGGTATAACATTTTAGTCCCATCTGATTTTCAGTGGAAGGAAAAAGATATGGGTGGGGATTGTATGCCTCATATGCTGATCCTGGGTGTATTCCATTCTCACCAGGGTTGGGTGTGTGTGAGTGGATAAGGGACTTCACATCCAGCAGCAACTTATCCTGAATCAGCCATGATATTCAGGTTCTCTTTCTCTGCTTGTGTTCTTAGTGGAAGGGCAGATTGAACCACAGGAGCTGGAATTGGTCAGATAACTGGGGCATTTCATAGTACCACCTTACCAAGCTATAGCTGAGTCTGTCTTGAATCATTACAGTGAAATACAAAGTGAGATGGAACCTTACTCCAAATATCCTTGAAGTGTTTATGATCCATCCATCCATCCAACCAACCATTAACATTTAGGATGCAGACTGAAGTCCTGAGAGGCAGAGACAAGATGCAAGGATACTACAGTTTAAACAAAAATCACCCTCTTCCTTTTATCTAGTTTGGGTATGTCTAGTCTAATGAAAAGAAGGGCTAAGGGAGACATGATAGCAGTGTTCCAATATATGAGGGGCTCCTACAAAGATGAGGGGGTCAAACCATTTTCCAAAGCACCTGAAGGCAGGACAAGAAACAGTGGATGGAAACTAACCAAGGAAAGAAGCAACCTAGAACTAAGGAGAAATTTCCTAACCGTGACAGCAATCAGCCAATGAAACAACTTGCCTTCAGAAGTTGTGTCTGGATGGTTTCAAAAAGAGACTGGACAGTTATTTATCCGACATGGTATAGGGTCCTTTCCAACTCTATTATGCTACGTTCTATGTCTTAACTGCTCCCTTCAATCTGATTTATTCATCTAACTCTGGGTGCCAATATGCTATGGATATTTATCATCTCCAGCCTTCTGCCTCACATGATATTAAATACAATATTCATTTTTTTTTTTTTAAAAAAAAAGAGAAAGAGAAGCATTGTGTAAAGAAAACTAGCCATCCCTGGCACCTTCTTTAGTTCCTAAAAAGCTTCTGAGATGTGATTCTTAACATGTTCAGTTGACTTGAAAAAGGGCAAACAAGAGTAGCAAGAAAAGATTGGCAGGTACTGGTCTGGAAAATTGGTATTTTCTAAATAATTGATAGATGGGTAAAATCTCTAAGCAGTCATTTTTGTAAGAGCACTGACGATGTGTGCTCAAAATTTAAAGGGCCCTCCTACCAGGCTAAAAGTTTGGAGTGCTTTATTGAATCATATCATTCACTGCCTTGTCAGGATAGAAACTCAGTGGTGTTTATGCTGGTGTAGACTTTCCTGGCCAATATCTATTGGGCAGTGTTGAGCTTCACAGGTCAGTGATTGTGGTCTCTAGTTAACCAATTTTAGCCAAAGTCACTGAGAATCACAAGGCATATAAATTTAATCAATAATCATGTTTGGTCATACAGTCAGCCAGATGTTTAGACTGGATATGGCATTTTGATCCATCTGTTGAATCCTTCCCAAGGACCTGGGATAGACAAATGTTGTTTTACATTATATATACACATAAATGTGAATTCACAGCTACTAGTTCTTTAGCAGGTGCTGGTCTTCATATGCATCAAGTTCATCCTAAGAACCTAGAATGTTGCAATTTGTGTGCATATTCTACAGTTACAGTCTAAAACTATTATGTTTGGTTGCACAGTCAACCAGATGTTTAGACTGGATTTGACATTTTATCCATCTATTGCAGGCATGTCAAACTGCCGGCCTGTGGGCCGGATGCATCACGCCAAAACCGTGCCCACCCCATTGCCGGCAATGGGGGAAAAGTCATGATACATCGCACGATGTCATGTGACGTCGTGAATTTGACATGCCTGATCTATTGAGTCCTTCCTAAGGACCTGGGATAAGTAGATTTTGTTGAAGGTATTAAAGGTATCATTGACAACAGTTCTGTTGGCAGTTCTGTTGGCAGTTCTGTTGCTATGTAGAATACCCCTCCATCTCCCAAATAATGGTTCATCTCTTCCATGTGAGCAACACACATTTAAATTAGATGGGGCTTATATCATCTGGTTTCACCCACCATTTTGACACTGTGGACTCCCTCTATTAACAGGATATTGTCTCCTTATCGCTAAGACATCAACATATTGAGACTATTGGAAATTTATATTGAACAATCTCTTATGTAAAGGAGAATAGAGTAGTAAGTGAAGTGCAAGCTTTTTAAGTTTTCAGTCAATCACTATAACCATGCTTTTGCAGCAGATTGATATGCATTGCTGCAAATGATGGTTTGTTCATTTGCTGTCTTTCCAGGCTGAAGCAGGATTCATTCCGTTAATTTCTGAAGATTAAGTTGATGCCACAAAAGCATCAACTTTCCTGATTTGCTAGTCAAGTGGCTAGCCTTTCACATCAGTTAGAATTAGCTTTAAGTTAAAGTTTCTCATTGTGTGAGCTTCTTTGTTATAAACCATTGATTATTTAGTTAAATATAATATTTATTCAGATAAAGAAGTAAGACCAACCATAATGGAAACCAGTTTTATAGGTGTTCTACCAATATCCTACTTATCATTGGTCTCTAGACCAATTTTAATATGCCTGTACATTTTTAAGCCCTCTTAATACTTTCCTTTAGTGTTGGATTAACTATTCTCACCAAGTTGCCCTGCGTTCTGTTGCACTGAAGTGATTGTTGTCAGTAGGAATGACAGCCACTTTAATCTTTGATTCACCAGTACAAATCTGATGTAATTTCATTAAGTGAAACAGATTTGTTCCAGATTTAAATTAATGCAATTCCCTACAAAGCAGAGATAGATAAAAATTGAGACAGCTGCTCACTTATTGATGCAGAACCAGGCATTAAATAAGAGCAGAACAATTTGGTGGTTTATTTTCTTCTCTCATGCTCCTTAAAAACATATTACCTACATTACAATAGCATAAGCCAGAATTCAATCAGGTTTCCTTCTTTGTTTCTTTCTTATAGAAACCTAGTAATTTTTCTTATGGCACATCCTGATCTCCTGATTGCTAGAGTGGGCAGCAACCAATGTTTTGAGGGGGGGAGCAGAAATTTGTCTTTTTCTCATCTTCCTTGCATCATAAATGTATCTTTCTGGCATGGTTTTCTGCTGAATTTTAAATAAGTCTTTTCATCATATGTCACCTTGTATGCATTGTGTTTTAATTCACTGGCTACTTCAGAGAGGGGGGAAAAATCACCCTTTAAAATCACCACACTTGCACTACTATTTTTTTCCACCTTGCCTTTACCTTAAATTAAATCTTTCTGGATGCATTTCAAGATACAAATTTAATAGGCCATGGATTGGTACCGGTCTATGGCCCGGAAGTTGGGGACCCTTGCAGTAGGGGTTTTGTAAATTATATCCCATCATATATTTTATGACAGAGACACTCTTCATCTGGCTTCTCTGGTTTGACTTGTTCAGTATGGTTGAACCTCTGGCATCATATCTCACTGGGGGATATTTATTTACTTATTTATTATATATACCATCCAACTTTCTGTCCAAAGCAACTAAAAAATGGACAATATAGTGATGATGGGCCAAGCTGTTTAGTATTCATACTAAAGGTAATTCTTGCTCTTTGCTTGGATTTCAGATCTTATTTGCAGGGTAGACTATCCCAGGTCATGTTCTTGATTAATAAGAGAGAAGAACCTGTTAAAAGACATAGAAATACTACTTTTTGCTGTATGCATCCTGATCATGAAATAATAACTGCTGCAAATCATTCAAACAAAATATTTTGATGCCTAGTATTTCTATTGGTACTTCAACTATACAGGAATATACAAAGTTCCATAGAACTGAATTATTTGTACTGCTCTCTGACAAATCAGTACAAATACTTTCAGAGGCAACTTCCTTCAAAACTTTAAAGTAAACTTTTACAGAAAGGTTGCTTTCTTCATCTTAAAATTGCATTCAAAGCAACCCGTGTTAAAAAGAGAAAGGAAATACAATCAGATGCTGAAGATACAATGAAAAGCTACAATAAAATGCAGGGAAGCAAAGGCAAACATAACAAAATTCATGAACAGATGCAATCTCCACATCATACCCAGCTTGGGTCTTATAAAGAACAGAGAACAGGACAGTACACTAAGAAGTTTGGACCAGGAGCTGGAGAATTTGAATGTTGAAGAACTGTGAACTAATTTAGGGAAACATATATCACCATTAGAGGTTAGTGTTTGGAAGTCTAGCCTATTAATGCTGGTTGAAACCTGATCTAGCTGAACCCATTTCCCGATCTTGGGAAATATTAAAAGAACTTTAATGGACAGGTTTGAAGAGATCAGTTAGCATTCCAAGCCCTTTGGGGAAGAGATTATTGGGGGACCCTAAAAAAAAAAGGCTTTAAAGAGTAGGAAAAAGGAATCAAAAGGAGGAGGGGGGAGGGGGAGGAAAGAAGTTTCTGCACATTGACTCTACTGTCTACTCCCTTGTCCAAATGTAGGATCTGCTGAAAGTCTTTTAGCAAAAGAAAGCTCTCCCACCATCCAAGGACATCTATTTCATTGTGAAATCGCTCTTATCATTAGGAAACTTCTCCTAATATTTATCTGAATTTTGCTTCCCTGCAATTTCCACTCATCAGTTCCTTTACCTCATTCTCCCAAATTACCTCCTTCCCATGGTCTGAATATAAAAGCAAGAAGACCTAATTTCCATGTGCCCATCCCAACTCAATGGGAATCTGTTGAATATTCAGAGATTTACATCTTGAGTTCCTATATAATTATTGACACCTTCTCACCATTGATAGTCTACTCTGGTACAGCTGCCATGGAACATGTGTACATTATTGTTGCCAGCACAAGCTGATTGGCATTCATGCATGAGTGTCTTTTTATTTTCTCCTTGGCTGCTGAGAGTAGCTTGGAAACTAAAGAGCTTCATCTATTAGGCGTGACAGATTTGTATTTAGCGGTAAATGCCTGACCTTGCTTAGACTCCCTCATCCATTCCTATCACAACCACCCCTCCTTCTTCAGATGAAAGATTCTGCTTAACTCCAGTTTCCTGTCTGTTGCCTTGGAAACATGGACAAAGCTACTTGGCTAAGAGAATATTTAATAAGGGGATATCTCTGTTTTAAGGATGGAGGGTGTGTATGCATGCAGGTGCTTTGGAATAGCTGTAAGTTTGAGCAGTTTCAATCAATCAGAATAAAGCTGGAAGAAACCATGGAGGTCTTCTAGTCCAACCCCTTGCTCAAGCAAGAGACCCTATACTATTTCAGACAGGTGTCTGTCCAGTCTTTTCTTAAAAAGCTCCAGTGATGAAGAATCTACAACTTCTGAAGGTAAGCTATTCTACTGGTTAATTGTCTTCACTGTTAGAAAGTTTCTCCTTAATTCCAGGTTGCTTGTCTCCTTGATTCATTTCCATCCATTGTTTTCCTCTGGTGCTTTGGAAAATAAGTTGACCCCATCTTCTTTGTGGCAGCCTCTCAAATACTGGAATACTGCTATCATGTCGCCCCTAGTCCTTCTTTTCTCTAGACTAGAAGGAAGACTTTTCTCTTCCTTCGAAAGAAAGGCACCTCAGACAAATATAGACATGGTGAGCATGGTCCTGGGAAATAGTCTCCCACATAAATATGGTAGGTATAGGTCAAAACATATTTAAGTGCTTGTGCCAACCCACTTCATTTCAATGGGACTTGTAAACCATACATAGAGCCCAAAGTTAACATTACACTATAATTGTACTGTCAAACTTTCCAATGAAATGAGATTAGCTTCCAGAAGATTTAGGCATATGTGAAATATTTTCTTGGCTAATAAAGCTGACCATTAATTTTTTCCCTCTGCTATAATATTGGGAAATATGGGTAGAGTTGTATGCTAGTTAACTAGTATATTTGGGTTCATGGAAAGCTCTTAGTATCATTCATTGTGAATGTTCAAGGCTTCTCTCTCTCTTTGTTTTTCTCTCTCCCTCCTTTCCTCTCTCCCTCCTCTCTCTCTCTCTCTCTCTCTCTCTCTCCTTCCTTCCTTCCTTCCTTCCTTCCTTCCTTCCCTCCCCCCTCCCTTCCTTTAGAGTTGAAAAACAGGGGCAATCTTCCTTAAGAGACCAAGCTGCTATCTTAAATGTATCTGCTCTGGGCATTTTAGTGATGTGATTCCAACCAGGGCTGTTTTCTAAGCCATTGCAGAAATCTTGACTTCTAAGCAGGAGATGCAACTCTATGCCTCAAGGGTTGTCCACTCCTGCTCTACTGATGCATAAGACAGTGATGAAGTTTGCCATACCACATCCTAGGAAGCTGCTAAGGACCAGCAGAGCACTGCTATCTGTTCTGCTGAACTGGAAATCAGTTGCCATTTTAAATTCCTGTAGTAATTTTTGCCTTAATTTTAGCTTAAGGACAGGGATTTTTAGGTATTAAAAAATCCTCCATCAACTCATTCCTAATAATAATAATAATAATAATAATAATAATAATAATAATAATAATAATAATAATAATAATAATAATAATAATAATAATAATAATAATAATATCGCTGTACCAGGAGATGCCAGAGTCAAAGAAAAAGAACTGGAAAAAATTACGAAATATCGTGACCTGGCCATCGAAACTGCATGATTATGGATGAAACATGTAACAGTGGTACCCATTGTCATCGGGGCACTGGGAACTATGTCCAAAAACTTTACAAAATACATCAAGAAACTGCAGCTTCCTGCAATAACTCCAGCAATGTTACAAAAAACTGCACTACTCGGAACATCTTATATTTTAAGGAAATACCTGGTTGACACCTAGGATGCTGGTCACAACTCGTGTCAACCATCAGTGCCAGCCAATTTGAATGTTCAGTTGACTGAGGTTCATGTTGAATGAATAAAATATAATAATAATAATAATAATAATAATAATAATAATAATAATAATAATAATAATAATAATAATAATACAGGTAGTCCTTGACTTATGACCACAATTGAGCCCAGAATTTATGTTGCCAAGTGAGACATTTGTTAAGTGAATTTTGCCCCACTTTATGACCTTTGTCAAGTGAATCACTGCAATTTGTTAAGTTAGTAACAGTATTAAGTGAATCTGGTTTCCTCATTGAGTTTGCTTGTCAGAAGGTTACAAAAGGTGACCACATGACCTCGGGACACAGCAACCGTCATAAATATGAGTCAGTGGCCAAGTGTCTGAATTCTGATCATCTGACCATGGGGATCTGCAATGGTCGTAAGTGTGAAAAATGGTTATAAGCCACTTTTTACAGTGCTATTGTAACTTCAAAAAGTCACTAAATGAACTGTTGTAAGTCGAGCACTACCTGTATCTCACGATCAGCTCTACAGTAAGGGAAAAGCCTATGGCAGCCATAGGAAAGAACTATGTTGTAACTTTTAGCAGAAGCATCACTACCACTAACCACTCAGGTGTAAATTCTATTTGACTAATTGGAGGAATATCACCATCAGCCACATAGGAGAGCAAGAAAGTCAAGGATGAGAAAGAACCACTTTCCTGGGTTCATAATCATGATTATGATCACGATCATCATCTGTGGGTTCTCTGTGACTATTGCACATGTGACTATTGCACATCCCTGATCTCCCTTCCTTCCGCCGCGCCCTTAAGACATGGTTATTCCAGCTTGCGGGACTGGCCTAGGGGAAACTTTTAGAGGGGTTTTAATTACATTTTAATTAGATTAAATTTAAATATTTCCTTTTTAATTAATTTTTAAATTTGTAATGTCATTTGTGTATTTTTACCCGATTGTTAGCCGCCCTGAGTCCGCAAGGAGAAGGGCGGGATATAAATTTAATAAAATAAATAAATAAATAAATGTAGATCTTTTTTTCTAATAGCTTTGCAGATCAATGGTGGTGCAACAGGATCAATGAGCTGGCACACTGATGATAATAGCCTAGAGACTGGGATTTCACTGAAACAAACAAACAAACTGGAAATCATTGCTACTTTTTTACACAAATACCATCTATACCAGGGGTCTTCAAACTTGGCCCTTTTATGACTTGTGGACTTCAACTCCTAGAATGAATGAAGCACTCATAATGAAGCACTCATTTATGAAAGTAGAGGGAGCTCTGTGATAGTGTGCTGTCTGTGTGCCAAAGTCTCTCTCCTCTCCTCCAAGCAATAGCAATAGCAATAATACTTAGACTTATATACTGCTTCACAGTGCTTTGCAGCCCTCTCTAAGTAGTTTACAGAGTCAGCATCTTGCCCCCAACAATCTGGGTCCTCATTTCACTGACCTTGGAAGGATGAAAGGCTGAGTCAACCTTGAGCCAGTGAGAATCGAACTGCCAAACTGCAGGCAGCCGGCAGTCAGCAGAAGTAGCCTGCAGTACTGCATTCTAACCACTGCGCCACCATAGCTCATAAAGACCTTTGAGAAATTTTGTTTCTGCACAATGCCCTCACCTGACTCTTCTGTACTGGAGTAGCCTCTCCTTTTCTCACAACCTTAATGTCTTCCCACAGCCTTTGCATTAGAATATTACAAATTTGCAATAGTGGTGAATATCCGTAGTTTGGGTGTAGGATGAGGGTGAAGGTTTGTTCTCCGAGCTTGTGGGTTGGTTTCCAAACATTTCATTACTAGGCTAGGTAACATCTTCAGCGGAGTTTAGGGGATGTCAGAGTTCTTCTGTTTATAAGGGCTTATTTCAGAAACCAACCCACCCAAGCTTGGAGAACGAATCTTCACCCTCATATTACAAATTATATACAGGCAGTCCTTGACTTGCAACCAATGATTTAGTGGCCATTCAAAGTTACAATGGCACTGAAGAAAGTGACCTATGACCATTTTTCTTCAGTCAGTTTTTCTTCCATATGCAGCTGCTAAGTTTCCTATGTACCTTGAGTTAAAGCAGGGGTCTTCAAACGTGGCCCTTTTATGACTTGTGGACTTCAACTCCCAGAATTCCTCAGCCAGGCATGCTTGCTGAGGAATTCTGGGAGTTGAAGTCCACAAGTCATTAAAGGGCCAAGTTTGAAGACCCCTAAAGGGAGTAGCAGGCTGACTCAGTGACTGCCTTCACACAAAGCTCTTAATATGTCCCCTGCATGAAACCATTTTCTGTGCCTGCATAAGATTAAAACCATTAATTGTACAAGAGAATTACTATAGAACCTGGCACTTGAGATAGGTTTATATAACCCACCAAGTTTAAAGAAAGTTGTGATTTTCTTTAGTGCCCCTATGCTTCTAGTGAGGAAAAAATAAGATTTTTTTTTAGTATATGTTCTTTTGGAACATCTCACAGATATGCTGACAGTGGCATCTATAATATATTTTTAGATTTACATCCTGGATTTCCTCCAGTAGCTCAAGGTGATATATACCACACTCTCTCCCTCTGCTCCAAATTTTCCCCACTACAATAATCCTTAAAGATGGGTTGGGCTGAAAGAAAATAACTGGTTCAAAGTCCATGACTTAACATCGACTACAACCCAGTATGTCATCCCAAAAGTGCTTTTTCAAAAGGCAACTGGACTGTCTTTGTTTTTCCTTGAAAATGTTTCGCTTCTCATCCAAGAAGGTTCTTCAGTCAGAATTGAAGAAGCTTCTTGGATGAGAAGTGAAATGTCTTTAAGGAAAAACAAAGACAATCCAGTTGCCTTTTGAAAAAGCACCTTTGGGATAACCATAACCTGGATGACTGAGAATCTCCATAGATAAACTCAGCATGTCACTTCATCATTGTACTCCACTAATCATGTTACTTTCATAATGCTGGATGAAACAATCAAATCTGATATCACACAGCTTCAGATTGTCTCTGTGAATAAGAGAGCCATGTTGGCACAGTGGTTAGAATGCAGTATTGCAGGCTAATTCTACCGACTTGCCAGGAGTTCGATCCTGACCAGCTTAAGGTTGACTCAGCCTTCAATCCTTCCAAGGTTGGTAAAATGAGGACCCAGATTTTTGGGGGCAATAGGCTGACCCTGAAAAATGCTTAAAGAGAGCTTTAAAGCACTATGAAGCTGCATATAAGTCTAAGTGCTATTGCTATTGCTATTCATGGCTGGTTTAAGGAAATTGGGATTAAAAATGGATTGAAATCATAAAGTCTTATTCAGAAAAGAAATGGGAGCATGGTGGGATTTTACAGCATTTTTTTCCTTTTTAGAAGTATGAGATTTTTTTTTTAGATATGGGAGACAAAAATGAAATATTCTTGGAAGAAAAATCTTGCTCAGTTTCATCCCCCAGGATGGCATTTTATAGAGGAACTCAAATCATTATAACCTTGACAGTATATTAGGAACAGACACAAGGGTATAAACATCCACCTCTCTTAAGTAATTTCTTCACTGGATTAGTGATGCTTGAGCTATTGCTAGTATCAGATATTCATGGATATTTGTTCCAGTAATTCTGAGAAATTATAGGCAACGTGAACCAAAACGTGTCCCTGAATCCCATAGTCATTTTTAAGATATGAAGATATGCAGGAAAAAGGGGGAAATGCATCCTTTTCCCTTTGTTCTGCATTGTTTTTATTCAGAAGAGTGGTTGACGGACAGTTCTCTCAAAGCAGAAGACAGGAGTATACTGTATGTGGATGGATGGATGGATGGATGGATGGATGGATGGGTAGGTAGGTAGGTAGGTAGGTAGGTAGGTAGGTAGATAGATGATAGATAGATAGATAGATAGATAGATAGATAGATAGATAGATAGATAGATAGATAGATAGATAGGTTTTATTGTCGTTTTCTACCGTGGGCACAATAGCACACATTAAAAATGAAATTTAGTTGCTTGCTCTCAAAGTATATACATACATAACACACATTTAAATATCCTATATACAACATATGTACAGACCTACACTCTTACATATAAGTAACATATAAATATTAATCACTGTCCATCTTGAATACATAATGGAAGGAGGAAGCTTTAGAGTTCACAAGGTTGATGCTATATGGAGCAAAACTATGACTGAATCTGGATATTCTGCTTCGGATACCATGGAGCCTCCTCCCAGAAGGTAACAAGGAAAAAAGGTTGTGAAGAGGATGTGTAGTGTCCCAGATAATCGTACTACCAAACTAGATAACACCATCAGTGCTAGGCTAAGTGCTAAGATATGTAAAAAAAAATTTTGCCTCTTTGGAGGGCATTATGAAGCAAAGGTTTCTGGGGTAACTATCATGTTCACTTTTTAAATTAAATCTTCTCTCATTGATGCTCCTGAAAAGGTTTTTTGATAGTTAATTTAGAGCAACAGCCCCCAACCTTTTGGGCACCAGGGACCAGTTCCATGGAGAAAGGTTTTTCTGAGGACCGGAGGGAGTGTAGTTTTTTGTTGTAGGAAGACAGCACCCCCCCCAGAGAAAGAAATATTTTGGGGAATATTAAAAAGGCAGAATATCATATTTCCCCAAAGGAATAATGGAGATCTTAAAAGGCAGAAACCATCACCACCCCAAGTCTCTCTGCCCAAGCAGAGACGAGCTCTGTAGAAATGCAGATTTGATAATTCTTTCAGAAAGACTGGAGCCAAAAAGCTTAGAGCTGATGGGATTAGAAAGACAAAGATCCCTAGAACCAACAACCTGTCACCCAAAAAATCCAACACTGACATGACCTTTAGGACATAATAGGATTAACCCATCACTATCAGAATACCAAAAAGGGCACACTGAACCTCAGGTCAAAGTTCATACCACAGGAACAACTCCAAACACAAAAGCCCAAGAAGGTATTAAAAACCCACCACTCCCTGCTCCATGTGGTCAGCTGTTCCAGAGCCACATGTCTTGTGGTTCTGCT